>NC_090650.1:207094367-207284160 GCF_040937935.1 Hyperolius riggenbachi | reverse complement strand
AACCATATTGCATGAATCCTCCGAGTATTTTAGTCTACAAAACAGTTTTCAAAATTGATTTACAGCAAAATGTTCAGCCTTGGCATGTGAAATCTCACTCAGAATGGACAAACACCTAGAATAGATTAACAATTTTGAAAATATAACCATCATTGGAGCCAAAATATAAAGTTAGGTAGATAACTTCTCAGATATTTGACTGTAGTCTAGGCACCTAATGGGGCGATTGGCATATCTAGCATAGAGATGGCCTGAACAGTTCGCCGGTGAGCAGTATTCTGCGAACATTGGCTGTTCGCATTTGCGGCGAACAGCGAACATTTGGTGTGTTCGATTCACCCCATATACATCATCATTGAGCTAAACTTTGTCCCCTTACCTCACAGTCAGCAGACACATGGCAGCCAATCAGTTAGCACCCCTTCCTGGACCCCTACCCCTCTATCAAAAAAGCAGTTGCAGTGGCCATATTGGATCAATTCTCTTCTGGTTGCTGACTGTTAGTGAGAGCAGGGTCAGACTTTCTGCAGATAGGTAGGGAAAGTATTAGCTAGGCCTGTGTTCTTGTTCCTTACTTGCTGTGAAATCACTCCAAACAGGCCTTTTGAGGGCTAGCACATCGGTCTTCTGTGTTTTTTTGTGTGACATTCCACAGTCCACTGACACTCCAAGTTGTGTGCACACTACTGCTGTTGCCTCAGGGCCGGGCCGAGGCAAAGGTTGGAGAGGCTCCAGCCTCAGGATGCAGTGTAGGAGGGGGTGCACAATTCATTCAGCTGTTATTCCCAATAGTGTTTGAAGCAGAAAGAAATAAGAAAAGGGGATACATGACAGTGACTGCAAGCCATATAACTAGACATTAAGGTGCTGGGGATGTTGGGGGCCCTGGGGCACCTATTAGTCTAATAGCAATCAGTGTGTGATGGCTGGGGTGGGAGAGATGGGGGCGCACTTTGGTGTCTCAGCCTTGGGTGCTGAAGGACCTTGTCCCGGCTCTGTGTTGCCTCATTACGTTGCAGGCACAGAACCACTCCAATGCATTATTATTTCACTGTATTCTGATAGTACTATTGTATTTCTCTGTGAGAGATCCTTCATAGCCCACTGACACCCAGCTGTGCATAATGTGATTTCTGCCCATTAGGGTTTAAAACCCGACTTTGCGTCAACTCCGTAATTTTTTTTGAGACTTTTGGCATGGACCCCCCTCTGTCATGCCCCTATCCAGGTGTTAGACCCATTGAAACAACTTTTTCATCACTTTTGTGGCCAGAAACAGTCTTTATAAATGCCTCAGCTACATTGTACCGTAATGCCCCACTGTAATTGTACCGTAATGCCCCATTGCAGGCTGGGCAGAGGTACAGTACATTGTAAACTAAATGACTATTGTAAACACACTGAGAGGGTGTTGGAAGGGTTATATGCTTTATAACAATGGCGTACCTAGGGCATTTGACACCCAGTGCTGGGTATTAAATAACCCCCCCTCCCTCCCAAAAAAAAGAGAAGGAGTGAGTGTGGAGTGCTAAGCGCGCCACAGCGGTTAATGCCAGGTATAGGTGTCCACCAGTATAGGTAGCCTGGAATAGCTGCCCCTAGTATAGGTAGCCTGGAATAGTTGCCCACAGTATAGGTAGCCTGAAATGGTTGCCCCCAATATAGGTAGCCTGGATTAGTTGCCCCCAGTATAGGTAGACTGGAATGGTTGACCCCAGTAGAGGTAGCTTGGAATAGTTGCCAGCAGTATAGGTAGCCTGGAATAGATGCCTACAGTATAAGTAGCCTGGAATAGGTGCCAGTAGTATAGGTAGCCTGGAATAGATGCCTACAGTATAAGTAGCCTGGAATAGGTGCCAGTAGTATAGGTAGCCTTGAATAGTTGCCAGCGGTATAGGTAAACTGGAATAGTTGCTAGCAGTATAGGTAGCCTGGAATAGTTGCCCCAGTATAGGGAGCCTGGAATAGCTACCTGCAGTATAGGTAGCCTGAAATAGTTGTGTAGCCCTTTAAGAGAATGGAATGTGATGCAGAAATGTATTTTACATGTGTAATATAATATTAGCATGTAGGCTAAAAATTTGCTTTGAAATTAGCATTGTGGAACCAAAACGGCGCATAGAGAGAGAGGCCTAAGCGCACCTTTGGTCACATGTATTGGGTTGCTAGGCGACCAGGCATACAAAGCGGGGAACCTTCCAGAAGCGCCGCACAAGCAGAGTGGGAGACAGAGTGGCGCGAGTCAGTCAGGTGGCAGTAAGCGAGGGGAGCAGAGGCCCAGACCGGAGCAGCAGTAGCAGCCACCCCATGAGGCAGAGCGGGGGCCCGGCGGCAGCTACACGGACAAACACACAGGAGAGAGGGACAGAGACCAGGCGGCAGTTGAAAACATTAAAGAGACCTCAGGCCAGATCCAAGCCAGTGCAGAGAGATAGAGACACTGTTGAGACAGATGAGTATAAGCATTGTGACTTTGCCACAGACTGTGATCAGAGTAGTAGTCGGTACCAGGTGAAAAGAGCCAGGATTCAGTAATGGTTATCTGAGAGAAAGTGGCAGTTAACCACAGCATACTGAATTTATCCTCTGGTGAATGTAGTGAGCTTAGGATCTTCCGGCTTGTCTGCTTGATATATTCTTAAAGAAGCAGTAACTTTGTGAGGAAACACAGTTCATTTCTGCAGTCCAGCACTGTATTGCCTAAAGAAACATAGACTGTGTCCAAGTTACAGCTAGTGTGAGTGAACTTTGTCGCCTAGAGAGTAAAAGGCCTCTGTCAAGCCCCTCATTTGATGTATAGCTCAGCCGCTAGACTAGAAGTGATTGTGATTCAGAGACATATTGCCTGTCAGTCTGCAGAAGTAACTCAGTCTATGTACCAACAGCCTGATATTCAAGTGAGACCTAAGTGATATCTGTTCTACCTAAGTACAAGATTTGTGCAGGAGAGAGAGAAGGAGCGTTTGAGATAAAGAAAACCTGTCAGTTAAACATAACAAGTTCTGTTAACCTGTCAGCAGAAAAAGAGAAGATTTGTGCTGGAGTTACTCTGCATCCAGTGATATTAAAGAGAACTACAGTGAACAAGAAAGTAGCACCTGATAGAGAAAAAGAGTCAAACAGAGTTGGTGATTCAAGTGTTGCAATTGCATAAACAGCCTAAAGAGAGAGTGATCTTATTACATAGAGATCTTGGTGCTATATCTGGGTGCATTTGTTTTCTTTAGTTCTTTTTATTTCTTTTATCCCTTATCTGATGATTTAATTATTTTTATATTGTTTTATATTATTTTCATGGGCGTCCCTACGTAGGGCAAATTGGGGCATCTGCCCGACCCTGGCCGCCCGCTGCCCCCCCCCCCCCCCTGGCCGCGTGCCCATGCGGCCAACAGGAGGGGAGCAGCGCAGAGAAGAGGTAGAGCTATGGGCATGGTGGGAAAGGGCGGATTTCCCCCCCCCTTCCCTCACCTTAGGGGGCTCTACCTCCCTCGCTCGCTCTCCCCTCCGGAGTCCGGAATGAAGTGTGCAGCGGCTGGGCAGCGGGCGGAACTTACCTCGTCTCGCTCCTGCGCCGGAAGTTCTGGTGCCGCACTCTGGTCTGGACCAGACCAGAGTAGCAGCTAATCCATCCGACGCCTGCGACGAGACGAGGTAAGTTCCGCCCGCTGCCCAGCCGCTGTACACTTCGTTCCGGACTCTGGAGGGGAGAGCAAGCGAGGGAGGTAGAGCCCCTTAAGGTGAGGGAGGGGGGGGGAGACGTCCGCCCTTCCCCACCATGCCCATAGCTCTACCTCTGCTCTGCGCTACTCCCCTCCTGCTGGGGCACACCTGGCTACCTATTCTGGGGACATATACACCTGCCTACATATACTGGGACATATACACCTGCCTACATATACTGGGACATATACACCTGCCTACATATACTGGGACATATACACCTGCCTACATATACTGGGGACATATACACCTGCCTACATATACTGGGGACATATACACCTGCCTACATATACTGGGGATATATACACCTGCCTACATATACTGGGGACATATACACCTGCCTACATATACTGGGACATATACCCCTGCCTACATATACTGGGACATATACCCCTGCCTACATATATTGGGACATATACCCCTGCCTACATATACTGGGACATATACCCCGGCCTACATATACTGGGACATATACCCCTGCCTACATATACTTTGGACATATACCCCCTGGCTACATATACTGGGGACATATACCCCCTGGCTACATATACTGGGGACATATACCCCCTGGCTACATATACTGGGGACATATACCCCCTGGCTACATATACTGGGGACATATACCCCCTGGATACATATACTGGGGACATATACCCCCTGGCTACATATACTGGGGACATATACCCCCTGGCTACATATACTGGGGACATATACCCCCTGGCTACATATACTGGGGACATATACCCCCTGGCTACATATACTGGGGACATATACCCCCTGGCTACATATACTGGGGACATATAAACCCTGGCTACATATACTGGGGACATATACCCCTGGCTACATATACTGGGCACATATACCCCTGGCTACATATACTGGGCACATATACCCCTGGCTACATATACTGGGCACATATACCCCTGGCTACCTGTTTTGGGGACATCTCTACCACTGGCCACCTATTCTGGGGACACCTATAGACCTGGGGCTACCTATTTTTGCAGATTGAGTGTATTTTGGGGAACTGCTGCCAGATGAGAGGTGTCTACCATGTTAAGGGGGCATTCTGCCTATTTATGTGAAATGCTGTCTATTTATGTGCCTCATGACTGCTGAATTTGTCTTGTTGGGGGCCTCATGGTTACTGAATTTGTCTTGTTGGGAGCCTCATGATTTGTTGGGGGCCTCAAGATCGCTGAATTTGTCTTGTTGGGGGCCTCATGATTGCTGAATTTGTCTTGTTGGGGGCCTCATGATTGCTGAATTTGTCTTGTTGGGGGGGGGGGGCCTCATGATTGCTGAATTTGTCTTGTTGGGGGTCACATGATTGGTAACTGCGAGACTATGGAAAAAGATGAATCATGATCATATGAGACAATAGCATTAAGCCTAGTTTTTCAGCTTTTTAAAACAGAAAATTAAACTGGGAGGTTCTAAAAAAAATGAATACATTTTTCAGGAGTCGGATGGATGAAATTGTTTATCTTCACAGTTTATTTTCAACTTGAATTTTCCATAATGTTCATGTATGAGTTAAAACGTTTGTATTTAGTTTAAATTGCTGTTGGCACTTTGTGATAGTAAAGTGACTTTGCAGTTTGGGCACTCGGCCTCCAAAAGGTTCGCCACCACTGTCCTAATCTAATGTCCCACCATTGCTAAGTCCATGTAAACTTGTCTCCACCCACGACTACACCCACATTCTGGTTCATGACCACACCCATTTTTCGGCGCGACGCGATGCCGTACCCCATTTTTTGGCGCGCGCGCCACCCCAAATGATCGCGCGCCGCCCCGCTTATTCCTCCACCCTTTTTGCCCCCCCCTGGAAAATTTTCTGCGGACGCCCATGATTATTTTATTTGGGGTCCACAGTATATAGAGGGACAGAAATCCACTGAGCCAACAAAAGTGAAAGTTCATTTCAGTGCCATCAACCAGCAAAGGAAAGTGAGAGCTGCTTCAGTACCACAGCAAAACAGAAACTTTGTCACCCTAAGGTTTTGCTGAGCAATATAGCTTGGACTTGGCAACAAGGGACTGAGACTGTGTAGAACTTGAATTGCTCAGTAGACCCGTTCTTACCCAAGCCCCTATACCTCAGCACTGTGATAACAAGTGTTGTATTGAGTAGTGGTTGATGATTGTAAGAAAAGATAGATCTGTTGTAGCTCAATTGTGTGTATAAGTAATCTGAATTTTTTACCGGTGCACCGGCTGTGAAGAGGAGATTTTTCTGACATTGTATTGTAAAAAGAATTTATATTTGTGTTGAGAGTTATTACTGGTTGAGGAAGTTACCAGTTGACCATTGTTAGGTCACAAATAAATTCTTGATATTCACATTTGAGTCAGTGTCTGGTGGATTCCTCTCAGGCGGGGCAGAACACAAGGATAAATTGAGTTACAGTTGCCCCAAGTATAGGTAGCCTGGAATGGATGCCTACAGTATAAACAGCCTGGAATAGTTGCCAGTAGTATAGGTAGCCTTGAATAATTGCCAGCAGTATAGGTATCCTGGAATAGTTGCTAGCAGTACAGGTAGCCTGGAATAGTTGCCCCAGTATCAGTAGCCTGGAATAGTTGCCCCCAGTATCGGTAGACTGAAATAGTTGCCCCCAGTATAGGTAGCCTGGATTAGTTGCCCCCAGTATAGGTAGCTTGGAATAGTTTCCACCAGTATAGGCAGCTTGGAATAGTTGCCAGAAGTATAGGTAGCCTGAAATAGTTGCCCCAAGTATATGTAGCCTGGAATCGTTGCCTACAGTATAGGTAGCTTGGAAAAGTTGTCAGTAGTATAGGTAGCCTTGAAGAGTTGCCAGCGGTATAGGTAACCTGGAATAGTTGCTAGCAGTATAGGTAGCCTGGAATAGTTGCCCCAGTATAGGTAGCCTGGAATAGTTGCCAGCAGTATATGTAGCCCAGTCTTAGTCCTCCCCCCCCCCCCCCACCTTACCTTACCTCCCGGCCCCCTCCTCCAGAAAGCCCAGAATCCCCTCCACTGGCCGGCAGCATACTTCACACCACAGATCAGTGGTGACCTGTAGCGGGCAGTGTGCATTAATGGAGCTGTATACAAGAAGTGACATTTGTTTACTTCCTGTATGCGGCTGGCGTTACTAGGCAACACTCGCTGCAGTCACCACCGATCTGTGGTGTGAAGTATGTCGTATAGGTGTCCCCAGTGTAGGTAGCCTGGAATAGTTGCCCTCAGCCCCTCACTATAAGTAGCCTATAAGTAGCCTGAAATAGTTGCCCCCAATATAGGTAACCTGGATTAGTTGCCTCCAGTATAGGTAGCCTGGAATAGTTGCCCCCAGTAGAGGTAGCTTGGAATAGTTGCCAGCAGTATAGGTAGCCTGGAATAGTTGCCAGCAGTATAGGTAGCCTGAAATAGCTGCCCCAAATATAGGTAGCCTGGAATAGATGCCTACAGTATAGGTAGCCTGGAATAGTTGCCAGTAGTACAGGTAGCCTTGAATAGTTGCCTGCAGTATAGGTAACCTGGAATAGTTGCTAGCAGTATAGGTAGCCTGGAATAGTTGCCCCAGTATAGGTAGCCTGGAATAGTAGCCCCCAGTATAGGTAGCCTGAAATAGTTGCCCCCAGTATAGGTAGCCTGGATAAGTTGCCACCAGTATAGGTAGCTTGGAATAGTTTCCACCAGTATAGGTAGCCTGGAATAGTTGCCAGCAGTATAGGTAGCCTGAAATAGTTGCCCCCAGTATAGGTAGTCTGGAATAGTTGCCTACAGTATAGGTAGCCTGGAATAGTTGCCAGTAGTACAGGTAGCCGTGAATAGTTGCCAGCGGTATAGGTAACCTGGAATAGTTGCTAGCAGTATAGGTAGCCTGGAATAGTTGCCTTGGTATAGGTAGCTTGGAATAGTTGCCAACAGTATAGGTAGCCCAGTCCAATCCTCTCCCCCTCCCCCCACCTTACCTTACCTCCTCTGCTGCCTCCCGGTCCCCTGCTCCAGAAAGCCCGGAATCCCCTCCACTGACCGGCGGCATACTTCATACCGCCGATCTGTGGTGTGAAGTATGCCGTCGGGCAGTGAAGGGGGAACGGGGCTTTCTGGAGGGGGGGGGGAGCAGAAAGGTAAAGCAGAAGCGGGAGGGAAGTGGTGCAGGAGACCAGGCAGCATGGGCCAAGGCAGCTTCTCTAGCAGCGGGGTTCTGGGCAACGGTAACCCCCAGCTGCAGGGGGGCCAGCTGACACCCCCTGCACGCTGAGACCTCGGGCAGGCCACTTCTTGTACCACCCCCTTTGGAGGCCACTGCTTTGTAACACACTGAGCAGATGGGACACTGCAGAATTGTAGCTGCAGTGCAAGGCACAAATAGATAAAGGGTGTGTATGCAATAAATTGTGTTAAACAGAATTACATATGTAAAGTTTTAACGCACAATGCGTAGAGCAGAATGCAATACATTACATGCAATCCATTGTGCTCTACTCATGTAATTCTGCTAATGCAGTTAATTGCATGCGCCCCAATTTTCCTTATTAGGAGTAGGAATGTTGGGAGGGCTCAGGTGATGGAGCTGTGCTGACAAAGGAATCTAACTGTGCCAGCAGCTGCATACTTTGTGTATAGAGCTCTTGGTCATGTGACTGACTGTTCCAAAGTAAATTATTTGGAACAGCTGCATCAAATAAGAACTTTCTGTGAGTAGTTGCATATTGACAACTTACTTCTACTTATGAAAAACCCAGAAGGGTAAAGCAGGGCTTTCGGTCCAATTTCTGAATAAAATGCCTCAAAAGCACAATAACTTTGTTCATCTGCCTGATGAAAAGATCGGACATGCTATAAATGTCATATAACCGAACTCCACATTTTACGTTTTCCAGGATGTCATTCCATTTAATTTTGTTACTAATAATGAGTATAGTGTGTAAGCCTGTATAGAGATGGCTGAGCTACCTCAGGATAAAAGCCATAAACAAGGACTGTACAACTTGTTATTGTAAGTAGGCAATAACTGAGACTGAGTATGCTCTTAGTAAAGTGTTTCCTGGGGTATGTTTGCAAGCGGTTTGCACAAATGGTGGAAGTGGATTAAGACCTGGTTCACACATAAAAGGTGTACATTTCCGGTCCAGTCTGGTCCAGTACTTGCCTATCCTGTCAGTTGTGAATCAGTTTTGCATCCGTCTTCTATCAGTTTTACCTGACTGGACCGGAAATGTGCACCTATTATGTGTGAACACACCCATTGAAAAACATACAAGTCTGATGCCAAGTTGCCAACTATCAACAACTGACAGGACAAGACTGGACACCTTTTTATATGTGTGCCAAGCCTTAGGAACTATCTGCAGCTGTGCCCTCCCAGTAAGCTAGTCCCCATATTGTACTAGGTACTTGCTCCCAAAGTTGAGTAGCTTTTGTGAGAGGTCAGGACAGGGGCATGAGACAGGCGAAGTGTGGCATTCCTACTCAAGATTTATTTGTAGATAGAGATGGCCCGAACGGTTCGCCGGCGAACTTCCGGGGTTCACGATCGCGAAGAACCGCGAACTTTTCTGGAAGTTCGGTTCGCCCCCATAGTGCATCATGAGGGTCAAATGTGACCCTCTACATCACAGTCAGCAGGCACATTGTAGCCAATTAGTCTCCACTACACTACACTCCCTCCTGAAGCCCCCCCCCCCCCACCCACCCCTAATAAAAGGCAGGCAGCATCAGGCTTTTCACTCACTCGTGTGTCTGCATTAATTAGAGAAGGGAAAGCTGCTGCAGACTCTCATAGGGAAACCTTAGTTAGGCTCTTGTAGGCTTCTAAGCTTGCTCATTGCTGATTCTTATTGCTAAAAAAGCACCCAACAACAGCTCTTTTGAGAGCTAATCTTGTTCTTGTGATCTATTTTTTTTGTGTGTGTGTGTGTGTCCCACTGACACTTGTGTTGCATAGACAGCCTTGGTAATTCCTACTGTGTGTGCCACTGCCAGGCCCAGCACATTCAGTGACTACCTGTGTGTGTGACAGGTGCACGTTACCCATCACTGCATATACCTACCTGTTGTTCACTGTGCTCCCACCCACCTACGTGAGCACACGCAGTGTCACTGTGCCTGTCCAGTACCTGTCTGTGTGTGACAGGTGCACATTGTAATACCCATCACTGCATATACCCACTACTACCTGTTGTTCACTTCAGTGCACCCACCTACGTGAGCGCACGCAGTGTCACTGTGCCTGTCCGGTACCTGTCTGTGTGTGACAAATGCACATTGTTATATCCATCACTGCATATACCTACTACTACCTGTTGTTCACTTCAGTGCACCCACCCACCTACGTGAGCACACGCAGTGACACTGTGGCTGTCCAGTACCTGTCTATGTGTGACAGGTGCACATTGTAATACCCATCACTGCATATACCTACTATTACCTGTTGTTCACTTCAGTGCACCCACCCACCTACGTGAGCGCACGCAGTGTCACTGTGCCTGTCCAGTACCTGTCTGTGTGTGACAGGTGCACATTGTAATACCCATCACTGCATATACCCACTACTACCTGTTGTTCACTTCAGTGCACCCACCTACGTGAGCGCACGCAGTGTCACTGTGCCTGTCCGGTACCTGTCTGTGTGTGACAGGTGCACATTGTTATATCCATCACTGCATATACCTACTACTACCTGTTGTTCACTTCAGTGGACCCACCCACCTACGTGAGCGCACGCAGTGTCACTGTGGCTGTCCAGTACCTGTCTATGTGTGACAGGTGCACATTGTAATACCCATCACTGCATATACCTACTATTACCTGTTGTTCACTTCAGTGCACCCACCCACCTACGTGAGCGCACGCAGTGTCACGGTGCCTGTCCAGTACCTGTCTGTGTGTGACAGGTGCACATTGTAATACCCAACACTGCATATACCTACCTGTTGTGTTCAGTGCACCCACCTACCTACATGAGTGCACGCAGTTTGATATACCACTCCGTGCATACCTGTTAACTGCACCTGTGTGACTGCACATTGTATTACTCAAGTCAGTGCATACCTTTCACTTCATCCTCCCCCCGATGTGGACAAAACGGACAAAACAGGTAACAGGCAGAGGTAAAGGCAGACCCAGAGGAAGGCTACCCGGCAGGTCTGTGCGAGGTCGTCCTGATGTGATTTCGTTCGGCCCAAAGTACAATGCTCAGAAGAAGGTACGTCCCATCAACTCCCAAGATTGTCAGGACGTGGTTGACTATTTAACACAGAACACCTCATCTTCCGCAGCCACCAGCGCTACTCCAAGTACCACATCCGCTACATTTGACAGTTTGCAGGAGTTATTTGGTGGGGAAATCACTGAAGCACAGTGTAAGGCTTGGTGGTGTATTCTCCACAGTCAGCATGCAACGCATGAGCTGGCGTGGAGGAGGTACACACACTAGCACAAGGAAACAGGCTATCCCTAGTATAGTGGAGGGGAGGACTGACTCCAATAGGAGATTGTGGCGCACAGAGCCGGTGCAGATCTGACAGCCACAAACAATGCTTTCGTTATAACGTCTCAGCGCAAAGTAGCGCTGAGCGCATAAACCAGGACTGAGGAGATCAGGACAGGAAGACAGAATGAACGCTTGCTAGCTAGCGGCTACTTAGCGACAGCAAGCGTCCAAAACCAGACAGACTGGAATGAGGCAGCCAATGCGATGCGGCGATGGCGTGCCTCACAAAGACAGGACAGGATAGTCAGAAAATAGCAGGATTAAGATAGATGAACGTAACACAGATAAATATACAATAAGTATGTTTTCCTAGCGTATTACAATTACAGCTATCAATGAAACTATTTGTAACGTCTGACTAACATATGTATATATCGGCAATGAACCGATATATGACATAAGCAGGAACGCTGACTAGGAATGGAGTAACACAGGGAACAGGACTCAGAAGGATTCGCTATCTCTTCGCAGAGATGAACGCAATCCACAAACGGAAACAGAACAGGATTCAGAAGGATTCGTTATCTCTTCGCAGAGATGAACGCAATCCACAAACAGGAACAGGATAACTAGCTCAGCACGGGTGTTCACGGTACGCGCAAACTACCAAAACGTGCTGGAAAACTGACTAACTGAACACAGGAAATAAACAGTTCGTGTACGTATATATCAGCAACACTGATATATCAACGTAACACAAATACAAGGAAAATAATAAACGTGCTGGTATGCATATATATTGGCAATGAACCAATATATGATGCAAAGACCAGCAAAGTATCTTTAACAAGAAACACGATCCGGGGCTAAAGCGACAGCAAGACAGGCTTAAGCTGAAGCTATGAAAACCCAAGGAAACCCTGCAGGAAGCAGATCTTTATACTGAGGTCATCCAATGGGAGCAGACATGCAGATTCCCACACAGGTGAATGATAATCAGTCACAAGCTGACAGCAGGGAAAGACAGACAAAGCTATGCAGTTTGCATGGAAATAGATCAGAACTGCCTGAGCTGCAGCACTACTACTTCCAGCAACAGCTGCTGCAGCAGCGATCATCACAGTACCCCCGCCCTTAAAAGCGGATTCCAGACGCTTTTCAAAACTGAAATTCCCAACAAAACAGTCCGACTGATAATTCATGATGACCGGGACAGCCCGGCAAGACCGAATTCCAGAATCAGTCCCCACAAGACTGGACCCATCAGAACCAGAACCTACAGAATCATGCCCATCAGTACTACAAGCCCCAATGTGACACCCATCAGAACCATGACTTCCAGAAGAAAGCCCTCCGAAATTCCCTGAGCGATACCCACTGCCTTCCAGGAACCGTTCAGAAACGCCAAAGCCTTTGCAATGCCCACCGGTACTGTCTTTACCAACACAAAACCCACTGTTGAACCAGTCCAAGGCACCAGGACAAGTTTTCTCAGAGACCTCCCAGAACACCTTGAAGCTCCAAAGAGATCCCCATAGGTCAGAACGCCCCTTAGGCTCACATGGAGAACTATCAAGAACCCCTATGGAACCTAGGGCAATTCCCGAGTCAGGGCCACAAGGACAAACATCAATATCAGGGCTTTCAGGGACCAGAACCATCTCTGGGCATGCAGGCAGACTGGCAATATCAGAACGTGTTCCCACTAAGGAAGCATCAGAGCACGCTAACACCTTAGACACACTTGGGCATTCTGGCACACAAAGAACATCTGGGCACACCGGCACAAGAGAAACCTCTGGGCATGTCAAGGAACTGTGAGCCTCAGGGTCAGCCAAGATAGGACCAAAACCAGGACTGGCCAAAAAAAAATCATCATGACTAAACTTCGCAACTACTGGACTTTTACACGAGAATGCTGGATCAGACTTAGATGTCGCTGATTCCAGCAAAGTCAGTAACAAATCAGATTCAGGGGCACTAACAAGACAGGACAAATCTTCTGATGTATGCACTGAACCAGATAGGGACTCCAGAACTACCTCTGGACTGGACAGAGACTCATTTAATACACTGGATTGGAGCTCATGAGGCGCTGCAGAACAAGTCAGTATTGCAGCAGCCCCCACTGGACTAGGCAAAACTGAGGAATTCCCTGGACAGGAAGGGGACTCTGGAACCTCTGCCACAGCGGCCAGAGAACCAGAATCTTTCAGGATACAAGGCAGGGTTTCAGGAATGCTTACTAAATCAGACTGAAATTCTGAGACTTCTGTTATTTTGACCAGAGAATCAAAATTATCCATGTTACAGGGCAAGACTTCTGAAACATTCAGAGGACAGGGCTGGAGTTCCTCGGCTGTTACAACACTGGAGAGGGACTCAACAACATTGGTTAAATCAGACTGTATACAGGGCAAGGTATCTGACACACTTGCTGACGAGGACAATATTTCAATGGCTTCTGCTTTGCTGGGCAGAAATTCATCAAGTTTTATTAGAGCAGACTGTAATTCCAAAACAGCTGCTAGACAAGTGAATATTACTGCAACACCAACTGAGGTAAGCAGTGCCTCAGACCCTTCTGCTAGAGGGTTTGAAATATCCAAAGTACTGGGTGAAGCATAAGACTCTGCGACCACAGCTTCACTGGACAGGATCATTGAACAGTCCATATTGCAGGGCAAAACCATGGAAGCACCTGCTGGACAGCATAATGATTCTGTGACCTGAGTTTCATTGGAGAGATCTACAGCACAATTCATGGTACAGGGCAAATTTATTGGAACATTTTCTGAACAAGGTAATAATTCTGCGATTTCAGGTTCACAGAGCAGATGCTCTGAGCTATTCACGATACTAGAGCGAGGTGTAGAAACAGGAAGATCAAGACACAATGTTTGCGCATCTGAATCACCATTCAATTGTAAAATTGGAAAATTCAGATGCTGGGGTTCTGAGATTTCTGGACAGGATTGCTGGGACTCGGAAACTGATGTAGTGCATCTATTGGCATCTGTTGGATCAGACAGGAGTTGAACTTTATTAACACGGGTAATTTCTGCAGAAGTGTTTGCAGAGACAGGCAAGATTTTTCTGGTGTCTGTTTCACTGAACAAAGACTCATGAGTACTGGCTAGGCTGGACTCAGAAGTCAGCAGGACCTCTGGATTCTCTGCTGAGAAATTTGTGCAGGGCAAAGTTAAGAAAGTATCAGTGGCTTCTGTTTTACTGGGAAGTAACACTGAGTTATCCATGGTACAGGGTGGAGTTACAGGAACATTCACAAGACATGGCAGGGACTCAGTAACTGGAGAAGTGGGACAGTCTCCAATTGACAGTGTGTCTTCCCTGGTATCAACTGATTGAATCGCATAAAAATCATCCAAAATCATTTTCCACACATCGATCAATGGAGCCACAAAGTCATACCCACACACACCAGTTTTTATTAGGTTATAGGCAGACTTAATGCATGCATTCAATACTAATTCACCTTTTGCACTGTAAAATTGACAAAATGAACTTGAATCATTCTTCCATTCATTGACCAGAGCTTCCATCTCTCCTTTCTCAAATGGAGGATTCCAAGCATACTTAACAGGCAGATCACAGTTTGCAGATATGATTGTGGCAGGGACATATATTGGGTTAATTAGCAGGTGATTGGCAGATTCCTTATTCTTAAGAGTCTCTAATACCTGTAGCAAGTGTTTAACTGTAGTGTATGCAAACTTTCCTTGCTTCACAAATAAGTTGATTTGTTCAATACTCTGTATTATCTCCTCATAATCATACTCAGATAATTCTTTTAAACAAAAATCTTTATTTTCCCTAGCCAGGGAGGAAAGTTCATTAGTAGTTTCATAAGTCCATTTAACTCCCCTGAAAGACAATTGCATTTCATTATCTGTTAATGGCACAATCTCATTATAGGTCTCAGTCGCTAAGGATAACGACTCTGCAGATTGGACACATTTTTTAGAACGTTTGTGTTTTGCCTTTGACCTTGCGGTTTTTGATGATTTATTCAAAGCTGCAGGAAAATTATCAGTAACACTTTCTGCTTGCTGTTCATTCTTGCAAGCAATTGAAGGAGCAGCTGATTGGCCTGCTGCCAGGAGTTCATTAAGAGGAAAAGGCAATGGATCTATGCGCAACCAATTGTGAATTACAAAAGCTATAAATTGCAAAGGACTTTGTCTAAACTGAGTGTGATCTAAGACATCGATTGCCCAATCAAAAAGTTTGCCCTTAAAAAGAGCACAAACGATCCAATCAGACCAGGTAGAAATTGCAGAAGCCCGAAAGTCGGGATTGGTCAGAACTTTAACCAATTCTGATATAAATTTGTCTGTAACTTCAGGACCAAGCTTTTCAAATTTTTTAAAGGAGCAGGACCCCTGACAAACAGTGTCATAATTTCTGGAAATTCCCCCCACAATAGGGATTGGTAATGGGGTTTTCATAATGTAAGGCTTGGTGGTGTATTCTCCACAGTCAGCATGCAACGCATGAGCTGGCGTGGAGGAGGTACACACACTAGCACAAGGAAACAGGCTATCCCTAGTATAGTGGAGGGGAGGACTGACTCCAATAGGAGATTGTGGCGCACAGAGCCGGTGCAGATCTGACAGCCACAAACAATGCTTTCGTTATAACGTCTCAGCGCAAAGTAGCGCTGAGCGCATAAACCAGGACTGAGGAGATCAGGACAGGAAGACAGAATGAACGCTTGCTAGCTAGCGGCTACTTAGCGACAGCAAGCGTCCAAAACCAGACAGACTGGAATGAGGCAGCCAATGCGATGCGGCGATGGCGTGCCTCACAAAGACAGGACAGGATAGTCAGAAAATAGCAGGATTAAGATAGATGAACGTAACACAGATAAATATACAATAAGTATGTTTTCCTAGCGTATTACAATTACAGCTATCAATGAAACTATTTGTAACGTCTGACTAACATATGTATATATCGGCAATGAACCGATATATGACATAAGCAGGAACGCTGACTAGGAATGGAGTAACACAGGGAACAGGACTCAGAAGGATTCGCTATCTCTTCGCAGAGATGAACGCAATCCACAAACGGAAACAGAACAGGATTCAGAAGGATTCGTTATCTCTTCGCAGAGATGAACGCAATCCACAAACAGGAACAGGAACAGGATAACTAGCTCAGCACGGGTGTTCACGGTACGCGCAAACTACCAAAACGTGCTGGAAAACTGACTAACTGAACACAGGAAATAAACAGTTCGTGTACGTATATATCAGCAACACTGATATATCAACGTAACACAAATACAAGGAAAATAATAAACGTGCTGGTATGCATATATATTGGCAATGAACCAATATATGATGCAAAGACCAGCAAAGTATCTTTAACAAGAAACACGATCGGGGGCTAAAGCGACAGCAAGACAGGCTTAAGCTGAAGCTATGAAAACCCAAGGAAACCCTGCAGGAAGCAGATCTTTATACTGAGGTCATCCAATGGGAGCAGACATGCAGATTCCCACACAGGTGAATGATAATCAGTCACAAGCTGACAGCAGGGAAAGACAGACAAAGCTATGCAGTTTGCATGGAAATAGATCAGAACTGCCTGAGCTGCAGCACTACTACTTCCAGCAACAGCTGCTGCAGCAGCGATCATCACACACAGCCATTATTGTTACAACCAGATAAAGGCGCTAATCAAGTTACACCACCTCATATGTCTGAGTTAGGCGACACTATAGATGTAACGTGTGCGGAGGGGGATGATGAAGTACCTGCTGTTGGTGCAGTTTTGGAGGTGTCTGAGGCAAATGAAGCTGGACAGGATGATTATGATGATGACGATGATCCCTCGTATGTTCCCAATAGAGGAGATGAACAGGGGGACAGTTCAGAGGGGGAGTCAGAGAAGAGTAGGAGGAGACGAGTTCCTTAAAGAAACAGGGGGAGCTTGTCATCAGAAACAGCTGGTAGCAGTGTCCGGCGCCATGTATCACCACCTATGTACAGCCAGCCAACATGCCCTTCAACGTCAGCTGCTGATGCCACCATAGTGCCATCACCCCAGGGCTCAGCGGTGTGGAAATTTTTAATGTGTCTGCCTCAGATCGGAGCAATGCCATCTGTTCTCTCTGCCTCCAAAAATTGAGCCGTGGAAAGGCCAACACCCACGTAGGGACATGCCTTACAAAGGCACATGGATAAAAGGCACAAACTGCAATGGGAAGAGCACCTGAGCAGAAGCGGTACACAAAAGAAAAGCCACCCTCATTTTACTCTTCCTCCTTTAGGTGCATCATCTTCAGCCATTTTCTCCCTTGCATGTTCACAGCCACCCTCCTCCACTCCGCCTCTGACCTTGATCGGTTCCTGCTCCTCTGCCCACAGCAGCCAGGTGTCTTTGAAGGAAATCTTTGAGCGGAAGAAGCCAATTTCTGCCAGTCACCCCCTTGCCCAGCATCTGACAGCTGGCGGAACTGTTAGCTCGCCAGCTGTTACCATACCCGCTGGTGGACTCTGAGGCCTTCCATAAATTTGTGGCCATTGGGACACCACAGTGGAAGACGCCAGGCCGCAATTATTTCTCTAAAAAGGCGATACCCTAACTGTACCGTGAAGTTGAGAGGCAAGTGGTGTTATCTCTGGCACACAGCGTTGGGTCAATAGTCCACCTGGTCACGGGTGCCTGGTCTGCCAAGCACGGTCAGGGCAAGTGTATTACTTACACAGCCCATTGGGTCACCCAAGCAAGAAGTACGTGGCTGTGCAGTGGACCAACATGTGACACCTCCACGGCTTGCAGGCAGGCCTCCTGCCACCTCCTCTCCTCCTGCTACATCCTCTTCGCTGTCGTCGTCCTCCTCCTCCTTGGCTTCTGTGAACTAAAACCCTAGCTTTTAATTTAGCTGTAGGGATAACAGTTGTGGCCTGGATGAGTGAATCTGTGAATGCAATTGTTTGAACATTTGCATGTGAGTGTGCGAAGGGTTAATAGATTTTTGCTGTTTTCTAGCCACACCCCCTTCAGCACCTCCCTTTCCCTAATAATTTATTTAATGTCCTAACTAGAGGCGATGTGCCTGGATATATGTATGTTTATTCTTATCATTGACCCCTGTGGCTAGGGTCCAATTCGGTGCACTCCCCCCTTCCCCTGTATGTTTGTCAGCATGCAGACAGCTTATGCTGGTGTATGCGCATGGTGCACACGGACACATAACATTAGCTCCCTTGTGCGATTGGTAAGATGCACTGTCTTTCCCAGGAGAGGAAGTTAGGATGTGTGCTCCTAATCCATTGATAGGTTTGATGCAATGAATGTGTTTGCATGTCTGCACTATGCATGTTACAGGGCCAGAGTTAGGACACCTATGTTTACCTGGGTACTTCTGCGCAGTATAGGTGATTAAGCATAAGAATGCATTCTTCTGTGAACTAAAACCCTGGCTTTTAATTTAGCTGTAGGGATAACAGTTGTGGCCTGGATGAGTGAATCTGTGAATGCAATTGTTTGAACATTTGCATGTGAGTGTGCGAAGGGTTAATAGATTTTTCCTCCTCCTTGGCTGAGTGGCAGTTCAACTCTACTGGTGCTGCAATCTCCTCTCCAGCTACACAGCCCCAGCTCCCCAGGGCCTATGCTGCATGCCAGGTACGACGGTGTCACGCCATCTTAGACATGTCTTGCCTCAAAGTGGAGAATCACACTGGAGCAGCTCTCCTGGCTGCTCTTAACAACCAGGTGGATCAATGGCTGACCCCGCACCAGCTGGAGTTCGGCAACGTGGTGTGTGACAACGGCAGCAATCTCATTTCCGCTTTGAATTTGGGAAAGCTGACACATGTACCCTCATTCAAAGATTTGTGTCAAAGTACCCAGGCTTAGAGGACGTCCTAAAGCAGGCCAGGAAGTTGTGTGGGCATTTCAGGCGGTCTTACACGGCCATGGCACACTCTGCCGAGATTCAGCGGAGAAACAAGTTGTCGGTGAGACGTCTCATTTGCGATAGCCCGATTCACTGGAATTCGACCCTCCTTATGTTCTCTCGCCTGCTAGAACAGGAGAAAGCCGTCACCCAGTACCTCTATAATTTCAGTAGAAGGACACAATCTGGGGAGATGGGGATGTTCTGGCCCAACAACTGGACACTCATGCGAAATGCATGCAGGCTTATGCGGCTATTTGAGGAGGTGACCAACCTGGTGAGTCGCAGTGAAGGCACCATAAGCGACTTGATCCCGTACGCTTACCGCCTGGAGCGTGCCGTGTTGTAGAGTGGTGGATCAAGCTGTGGAGGAGCGTGAAGAGGAACAGTTATGGGAGGAAGTGTTGTGGGATAATTTCTCATCAGAACCAGATGTTTCCACAACACCTGCAGCAGCACAGGGGGGGAGGAGGAAGAGTCGTGTGGGGAAGAGGAGTCAGACTCGGGGGATGAGGAGGGTGTTTCTTTGGAAGAGGAGGCGGCGGCAGAAGAACAACCGCAGCAGGCGTTGCAGGGGGCTTGTGCTGCTCAACGTTACCGTGGTATTGTTCGTGGCTGGGGGAGGAGGAGGACTTACCTGACGTCACTGAAGAAGAGCAAGAGGAGATGGATAGTACGTCTGCATCCAACTTTGTGCAGATGGCGTCTTTGATGCTGTCCAGCCTGTTGAGGGACCCCCGTATAAAAAAACTCAAGGGGAATGAGCTGTACTGGGTGGCCACGCTACTAGACCCTAGGTATAGGCACAAAGTTGCGGCCATGTTACCAACTCACCTGAAGGCAGAAAGGATGCAGCACATGCAGAACAAGCTGGCAACTATACTTTACAATGCGTTTAAGGGGGATGTCACAGCACAACGCAATAAAGGTACCACTGCCAGTAATCCTTCTCCCATGTCCATGCAGGCAAGGACAGGATGCTCCAGCGTTCTCATGGTGATGACGGACATGTGGATATTCCTTAGTCCAACGCCTTGCCTTAGCGCTTCCAGATCCACCCTCCACCAATGCCTGGACCGGCAGGTAGCCGACTACCTGGCCTCAAGTGTGGATGTAGACACTGTGAGCAGCGATGAACCTTTGGACTACTGGGTGCGCAGGCTTGACCTGTGGCCAGAGCTTTCCCAATTTGCCATTCAACTTCTGTCTTGCCCTGCCTCAAGCGTCCTATCAGAAAGGACCTTCAGTGCAGCTGGAGGCATTGTCACTGAGAAGAGAAGTCGCCTAAGTCACAAAAGTGTTCAGTACCTCACCTTTATCAAAATGAATGAGGCATGGATCCCGGAGGGCTACTGCCTGCTCCAAGACTAAGTCCGTCCCCACACACAGCATCTCTGCCTGCACGCTGTGTGACTTCCTGCCCCAAGACTAAGTCGCTCCCCACACAGCACCTCTGCCCGCAGGCCGCTTGACTGCCTTCTCCGCCACCACCAACAGGGTCCAGGACTCCAGGTGGATTCCTGAATTTTTAAAGCCGCCGCTAGCAGCGGCCACTATAATAATATTTCTGGAGTGTGTACATGCCTGCCTAATTTTTCTGGCTGCACTGCAGCTGCAACAACAAAACAAAAGGCATGTGCCAATTCCCCTTTGTGATCACTACCTTGCCGTGGTGAAGGGGCTTGCGTATCACAATGAAGCAATGACCGCCAGCTATATGAGTGTCTCGGCGGGGGGGGGGGGGGGGGCACACCCAAGATAATAAGGTCGTTGCTTCATTGTGGACAGAACAAATTTGATCAGCTGGACAGTCACTGTTCTGTCATTCAGCTACTTCAGCCTGGCGACCATATGGGCTTGGAAAGCCGCCATCACCTGCACTCTCATCATGGTGCGCACCAGTCCAGGACGACCGTCACTACACAACCAGCTGTTTGCAGTCACTGCATACCTTTCACTGCATCTGTGACTGCACATTGTATTATACCTGGCAGTCAGTGCATACCTTTCACTTGAATGGATGGCAGACTTTCTGTCACGGTCAGTTACCTGTCCAGGCGAGGTGGTCGGCACGTACGGATGCTGGCAGTCATCCTGGAGGGTCTCGGCGGGGTGGCCTGTCGGTGCTCTCCAGTGTGCGTTGCGCGGCGCAGGCGTTGGCGCCGGAAGGCGTTGACGTAGGCGTTGTGTTTCGCGCGTGCACAGGGATGGTTGTTATGCATGTTTGTTCTGACAATGCGTCTGCGCGTGTGCGTGCGCGCGTGTGTGATTGCGCATGCGCGCGTGCGCGATCGCGTTTGCGCATGCGCGCGCTGCGCGTTGCGTGCATCGCGCGCGTGTCTTTGCGCATGCGCGCGCTGTGCGTTGTGCGTTGAGCGACAAAACGCCTATTTAAGTCTGGAGAATGCAACAGCTCAGTGCTGTAGTATTGCAGCTAGTGTTGTGTTCCCGTGTCGTGACTTAGTGTCTGCCTGTTGCCTGATTCCTGGATCCTGACCTCGGCTTGCCTGATTACCAACTCTGTTACTGAACCCGGCCTGTACGACTTCCCGCTTTGTTGATGACCTCTGCCTGCCTGACTACCCGCTCTGTTGCCGAACCCTGCTTGTATGACTACCCGCTCTGGTGCCGACTTCTGCTTATCCTGGGATCTGCCTTGCTGTTTACTACACTGGTCTCTGAGTCCTTGCACTACCAGACTCAGCCAGTGAGGAGTGCCTTGGTTCCAGCCTACTTACCTGATCTCCGGTTCCAGCGAGCACTCCTGCCTCTTGTATACCTTGGTCCTCCTGTCACAACTCCAGGAATACCGGGTGTCGAGCTGCAAGGGTCGCTACACTCAGCACAACGGTCTCCGTCACTAGGACCTCGTGACATAATACTACAGCCAACAATGGAGACCGCTGAGGTAGCAAATGTGTTAAGCACCCTTTGCAATCAGATGTCTGCTTTAACTGAAGCCCTTAAGGAGCTACAAGCCGGACATCAACGCCTGGAAGGCCGAATCAACACTATGTCCTCGGTTGTACCTGCTTCCAATCTGCCATCTGCCCCTGCCGCTGCATCTCAGTCAGCTCCACCCGTCAACCCTGCACCTGCAGCAGCCTCCGCAGCAGCGCCCGAACCCCGGGTACCCACACCGGAACGCTTTTCAGGAGACAGATCCAAGTTCCGGGCCTTCCAGCACGCCTGCCGAATATATTTCGCCTTGCAACCACGTACGTTTTCTCTTGAAGAAACAAAGGTGGGATTTATTATTGCCCTACTCCAGGGAGAACCTCAAGCTTGGGCTCACAGGTTAATGGAGCAGAAACATCCAGCTCTAGCATCCATGGAGACCCTGTTCACTCACATGGCTACTTTCTATGATGATCCACAACGTCAAGTAACAGCTGAGATGGGGCTGCGTAATCTTCGCCAGGGCCGAAGACTCGTAGAGGAATATACGTCCGAATTCCGCAGATGGTCAGCTGATACTGATTGGAATGAGGGAGCACTTAAACATCAGTACCGCCTTGGATTATCGGAGTCCCTGAAAGATGAGCTTGCTCGGGTTGGAATACCCGCCACCCTTGAGGAGTTGATCGAACTAGCAATCCAGATCGACAGACGTTTTCGGGAACGCCAGATGGAAAGAAATGCAGGTAGCTCGTCCCGCGCATCCTGGGTCCCTGCTTTTCCGGTCTCTTCCGCCACAGTGCCTGCTGAAGTAGGAGATCAAGGTGAACCCATGCAGCTTGGGGTCATGCGTCCATCATTATCAGCAGAAGAAAGAAACAGAAGGAGACAAGGAAATTTGTGCTTCTACTGTGGAGCCGCTGGTCATCTGATCAGAACTTGTCCAGTCCGACCTGCAGGTGAGGATCGCATTTCTAGAGACCCACCTACCGGGGGTCCCGCAATAGCCACTAATCATTTTATCATTCCTATCTCGTTCCAGTTCCCAGGAAGAACCATTAGAACCACTGCCATCATCGACTCCGGAGCCTGCAGTTGCTTTATGGACATTCATTTCGCCACTAATTATCAAATTCCGGTACAAAACCGCAAAGAACCTCTCCATATCCACTTAGCTGATGGATCAACCGTCAGCTCCGGACCAGTTACCATGGAAACTATTCCTGCCATGGCCCTGATCTTTGAAAAACATCAAGAACTCATCAAATTCGACCTGCTGACTTCTCCAATGTTTCCGGTAATCTTAGGACTACCTTGGCTTCAAGCACACAATCCACTCATCAACTGGTCCACAGGAGCGGTTTCTTTCAATTCCGTTTACTGTGGGAGCTGCTGTTTACCCATGAGTCCTGTTTCCACTGGTCCGCTGCTTTGCACATCAGAGGCACTTCGGAACACCGTTCCTCCTCAGTATCACGAATATCTTGACGTATTCGACAAAAAAGGAGCCGATTGTCTACCACCTCACCGTCCCTATGATTGCCCTATTGATCTAGTTCCCGGCTCCAAGATTCCGTTCGGGCGAATGTTTCCGCTTTCTGACCCTGAACAAGAAACTCTCAGACAGTATATTGAAGAGAACCTGAGAAAAGGTTTTATCCGCCCATCCATTTCTCCTGCTGGTGCGGGGATTTTCTTCGTGCAAAAGAAGGATAAGACACTTCGACCCTGCATCGACTATCGGGTATTAAATAAGGTAACCATCAAAAACCGTTATCCATTGCCCTTGGTGCCAGAACTTTTTCAAAAACTCCGTGAAGCAAAGATTTTTTCAAAACTGGACTTAAGAGGAGCGTACAACCTGGTGAGAATAAGAGCGGGGGACGAATGGAAAACCGCATTCAGATCTCGTTTTGGACACTTCGAGTACCTGGTAATGCCGTTCGGTCTCTGCAACGCTCCAGCAACATTCCAATATTTTATCAATGATGTGCTGAAAGACTTTATTGACCAATTCATAATCGTATATCTAGATGACATCCTGGTATTTTCGTCAACTCTGGAAACCCATCGTCATCAGGTGTGCCAGGTACTTGCTCGTCTCAGGCAACATCAACTCTTTGTCAAGGCTGAAAAATGCGAGTTCGAGAAGAGATCAGTGCAGTTTCTGGGACTAATTATATCAGATGAGGGGTTTGTAATGGATCCTCAGAAGGTTCAGGCAATTTTGGATTGGCCAGCCCCCACCAACAGGAAGGCAGTTCAGAGGTTCGTGGGCTTCGCCAATTTTTATCGACGCTTCATAAGAAACTTTTCTGCTATAATTCTTCCCATTACCCAACTCACGCGCCAGAATACACACTTTTCTTGGAATAAGGAGGCTCAGTTGGCATTTGATAGATTGAAACAACATTTTACATCTGCTCCTGTTCTTAAACATCCGGACCCGGCATTGGCATTTGTATTGGAAGTAGACGCATCCAACTCAGCGGTAGGGGCAGTGCTATCTCAAAGACAAGGAATAAAAGCATTACTGCACCCAGTGGCATTCTACTCAAGGAAGCTCTCGGATGCGGAAAGAAACTATGATGTGGGGGACAGAGAACTGCTGGCTATCAAAGTAGCATTGGAGGAGTGGAGATACCTTCTGGAAGGTGCATCCCAGCCCATACTCATTTTCACGGATCGCCGGAACCTTGAATATCTAAAGAACACAAAAAGATTGAACCCGAGACAGGCCAGGTGGGCACTCTTCTTTTCAAGATTCATATTTCACATCACGTACAGACCAGGAGAAAAGAATATTAAACCGGATGCTTTGTCCCGCATGTTTCCTGAGGATGAAGGAGCGGGAACACATGATACAATCTTGTCCGACCAGAATTTTCTGATGATTCAGCCAACCTTAGCCGACCAGTTTCGCCAGGGTTCAACCGAACCACCGGAAAAGTGCAAGGAATCAATGAAGAAAAAAGAGGGACTGTGGTGGTGGAATGATAAATTATTTGTTCCGGAAGAGTTTCGTTCAGTAGTGCTTGAAACTTGTCATGACCACAGACTGGCAGGGCACTTTGGAGTAACCAAGACCCAGGATCTGGTGCATCGCTCCTTCTGGTGGCCAAACTTTAGAAAGGACTGCAAGTTGTATGTTAACTCCTGTCCCACGTGCTGTCGGTTTAAAGGATCAAAATTCAAACCATGGGGTCTATTAAATCCACTACCAGTCCCACCTAGACCTTGGCACTCCATCTCAATGGATTTTATCGTGGAGCTCCCAAGATCTGAAGATTGTAGTACTATCTTTGTAGTGGTGGACCGATTGTCTAAAATGGCTCACTTTCTACCTATGGAGGGCATACCTTCAGCACAGACAACAGCCAATACGTTTATAAGAGAAATCGTACGGTTGCATGGAGTCCCAGCCGATATCATCTCTGACAGGGGCTCACAGTTTACGTCTCGCTTTTGGAAGGCCTTGTGTGAGTCTCTAAATATCAAATTGAACTTGTCATCAGCTTATCATCCCCAGTCCAACGGCCAAACTGAACATACCTGTGGTGATATATTGGGGTGCTGATAATGTTAAGGATAATAACAGAACATATTTCTGTCCTTTTTCTGTCTACTGGGAAAAACCTCAGATGTGTATTGTGCTTGGTAGTAATTGGCCACCTGGCCAGAGTAATCTGAAGGATAATGTAAGTCTGCATGTAAATGTACATTACCTCTGCCCTCATTGTCCAGCCGGGGAAACTGTGTGTACTGCTAATTAGCGGCCAATTGAGGAAGAATAGGCTGGTCGGCATGGCTTTTGAACTGGAATCAGCCATTGTCCCATCATACAAAGCAAGCTTGCCAGAGTGTTGGGGATGGGAAGCGGACACCTGAAGGTTGGAAATTTACATGGAAGGGGTTGGAAATTTCTACAGACTTTAAAAACGGAAGTGGAATTGCTTTGAAATCTGTAAGTGTAAACAGGATTACAGGCAAACTGCTACCTGTAACCAAAATTCGATCTTTTCATGGATGTGCTAAAATACACTTTAACCAAGGAAATAATGTGGAGGAAGCTTTTTGATGTCTGCAGAGTTCAATGGGTGACATTGTGTCCTGCCAAACTTCAAGAAGCTAAAACAGGAACCCCCTTTGAAGTGCATATCACAAGAAGGATTATGACAAGCGTTCGGTGATGTCACAAACGGGGAAACTGCATTAGTTCCTGGGGGCTGGACATTAAATGCCCCAGGGGACACTTCGGACTATTTAAGGTGGCCCAGGACAGCCACCAGTGTCTTCTCTCGGAGGTAGCGAATAGCTAGGGAGGATCGCGACTCCTGGTCGAACCGGCGTCCTCCCGTCAAACAACGTTCTAACCTAAGCTGGTAACGTTCTTTTTTCCCCCCGTTTATTTTTACGCAAATATCTGTGTGTGGTATCTTTGTAACTCCTAATTGTGTAACTTTTTTACTTTGTCTTTTTGTAATCTTTTTGTATATATTAAGTTCTGCATTGTTCTATGTTTTTCTAGAATATTAAATTATTATTTAATAAGTTTGACTTCTGCCGTACTAAACTAACACTCATAGCCTAGAAGAGGCTGAAGTGTAACCGTGTATAAGTTCATGCCTAATTGTACGCTTGAGCAACACTACCGTATGAAATTGTAATTGCATTGTGTGTGGGGGCGTTTGTCATACGTTGGCCTAAGCGCGCAGCTGACCCAACGTACGAACAACGCCAGTGCGAGTAGCGACAGCAGAGTGGCTAACAGTATCGTTCGGAACGACTGTTAGTGGGTCTTTGCTTCACGACAGTGTAAGATTGCAACTGTGTGTGTGTGTGGGTGCGTGGCGTTCCCGTATTTGGCCTAAGCGCAAAGCTGACCCAAATACGAAAACGCAGATTGCGTATTGAGCACTCAATAGCTGAGTGAACGTGTCTAGCAACGCTAGTGGTGGCAGTGGGAAGTGTTTGAGGGGTTCCAGCCTTGTTTGTAGCTTAAATAAGGCTGTTCCCCGCTTAATCTGGTCAAACCCGCAGTCGGGAACCGTATACGCAGGCGTGCCGCGGGCCGGTTCCTGACATAATTGGCTGGCAGTGGTGGCATCGTTTAGTACATTAGTACGCAGTTTAGCTCGCTATTCTGAGTACTAAAGGCTGGAAGCTTGCTAGAAGCAACTAGCCTACAGAAGTCTACTCAGTGCAGAATCTATATACGTTTTTTTTTTTTGTTCAAAGATACACACTTGGTGTTTGCTTTCCCTCCCCCCCTTTTTTTTCTTTTTATTTTTGTGCAACACGATGGCTCAGAAAGCATGCAGCTATGCAAGGCAAAACAAAGAGATACTACTCAACCTGTGTGAGCACAAAGGCATCGAGACGGCGAGCGGCCAGACTAAGGAGCAGTTAGTTCGTGCGCTCGAGGAGTATGATGAGGCAGAGCGAGCCCGTGCTTCAACATCAGCGGATGCAGCTCACGACACGCCAGAGGAGGAATCGCTCCCGCCACAGGATGCAAGTGGAGACGATGTCCTGGATGGTCCACCGAACACGGAGATGACATCTCTGGAAGCCGACCTACAGCTACTAGGTTCGGCTGAGCCCGAACTGCGCCTAAAGCTGATTCTGGAACATCGGCAAGCAGAGAGGGAAATACGACAGGCAGAGGAGGGAAGAGCTGAACGGCGACACCAGGCCGAGAGGGAAAGTGCTGAACGGAGACACCTGCTGGAGCTGGCTAAACTTCAGCAGCAGAACCGGTCTGCTGGACCCGCAGAACGCGAAGGTGAGCGAGTCCACAGAATCCCCCTGGATAAGTTCCCCGCTATGGACAAGGACTCTGACATAGACACTTTCCTACAGGGGTTTGAAAGGACTTGTCGGCAGTATGGGGTGCCCCGTGAGCAGTGGGCAAGATACCTCACACCAGGGCTGAGAGGCAAGGCCCTGGAGGCGTTTGTGAGTCTCCCCCAGGAGGAAGAAACAGACTTTGAGGCAATTAAGAAAGCCTTCATTGCACGATACCACCTCACGCCAGAGGTGTATCGAAAACGTTTCAGGACAGTGCAGCGAGGTCCTAATGACAGCTACCTGGATCATGCTTGCAACCTGCGCACTGCCTTCCAGCAGTGGCTAAAAGGACTGTCAGTTAAAACCTTGGATGCCCTGCAGGAGCTGATGATAAAAGACCAGTTCCTACACACCTGTCCTGTTGAGGTCCGGCTGTTTGTGCTGGATCGAGAACCAAAGACAGTGGATGAGGCTGCGGAAATGGCCGATGCCTACACCGCCCATAGAGCACCTGAGTCCCGGAGGACTACTACGCCCAGCTGGAGAGGAGAACAGATGGCTAAACCTGTTTCACCCAGCACCCAGAGGAGGCAAGCACCGCTGTCTCCTGGATTCAAGCAACCTGACACTCGGAAATGCTTTGTATGTGACAGGGTGGGTCATATCAGCACGACTTGCCCAGAGAGGAAGAGGGAGGCCCCAAAATCCAGTGAGGCCTCAAACCCCAGTGAAGTCCCAACGGCTTTGTGTGCTACCAGGAATGCCACTGGCTATGCAGAGAATCTGCAGCTTGTCACGGTTGGGGGTACAGTTGCCACTGGGCTGAGAGACACTGGAGCAGAAGTGACTCTCATACATCCCCAGCTTGTGAACCCAGAGCAGTACCTACCTGGGAAAATGATTGCTGTCAGAGGAATTGGGGGTGTCACCCCAGCAATACCCACCGCCTTGGTCCACCTGGATTGGGGGGCCGGCAGCGGACTGAAAGAAGTTGGGGTAACTGACAAAATCCCCACCAACGTTTTGCTGGGTACTGACCTGGGACGGTTAGTGGCCCGGTATGAGCCTACCCCAAACCCTGTGGGGCCTGCATCCCCAGCAGAAGTTCAGGACTCTTGCAAGGCACTGCTGGATAATGCTGTGCAAGTGGGGAATGCTGGCGAGGCCCCAGGGGCTATGGACTGTGTGCTAGGAGCCAGCCCTAGTGAGTCTCCAGTGCCTAGGCCTGGAGTGGAACCTGTTGATACCAAGAATGCAGAAACTGATGAGGTCATTTATGACGCACGGACGATCGAGGCAAGAACTGTTGATGCTACTTGTGAAGTGCTGAGTAGCAATGTGTGTAATGATACCGATAATGTGGATGTTTTATGTGATGTCCCAAATGACAATATATGTAGGGCTGATAATGCTGATGTCATATGTGTTGTACTACATAATGCTGTGTGTCATGTGGACACTCCGTCAGCTGCAGGAGTAACCAGCGGCGCTCGCTGGGCTGCAGCAGGTGGACTGTCCACTGAAGGGGCAGATGGCACTAGGCCAGATCCTTCCCCTTCAGATGGTTTCCAGACCAAAGGTAATGGGGTTTATGATACGTGTAATGTGGACGCTCCCTCCGCTGCAGTGGTAACCCACAGCGCTAGCGAGTCTGCAGCAGAGGGACTGTCCACTGAAGTGGCAAATGTTGCTGGGTCAGCCACATCCAATCCGGAACCTGGCCTGGAGGGCCCAGGAGCCTCTCCGTCTGCAGCCTTCCTGGAATGTGTGACAGGCAGCCCTGAGCTCTCTGGGGCTGTTCGATTTGACAGCAGCCTGGAAGAGCTCAGGGGGCTAGCCAGCAGGTCACCAGCTGGGAGGGGCGGGCTGAGAGGGTTCTGGGAAGTTATTCCCTCGGAGCTGTCCGAAGTGGAGGAGGCAGCCCGGCAGAGAATCGTTCCCCAAAGGGACCGAGAGATAGCTCCTGCCACTATAGAGAAAGTGCGTGTAGCGACGGTTGGAACCCTCCCCCAGCTGCAGCACTGTCTCTATGGTCGCGAATTCACGGTCGTCACTGACCCCCATTCCCCTGGTTGGTTACGTCAGGTTGCCAAGGGCAACGACACATTGCAGCAACCTGACCTAGCTTTCCAGTCGTGTAGCTTGGAGCTAACTGACAGGTGGGGAACCCTCCTGAGGATGCTAAAGGGTTACCCCACCCGGCCAGGCCGTCAATGTAGGCTTTGGCAGGATGATTCGTTAGAATCACCTGCCAGCGCTATCCGGAAGGGGAGCAATCATGGGAATGCTGATGGGCTGTCCCGTCAAGCAGAACCAACAATGTAGGCGCAGGCAGGATAATCTGGGAAGATCATCTGCCTTGCCCCATTCTAAAGAGGGGAGGTGTGGTGATATATTGGGGTGCTGATAATGTTAAGGATAATAACAGAACATATTTCTGTCCTTTTTCTGTCTACTGGGAAAAACCTCAGATGTGTATTGTGCTTGGTAGTAATTGGCCACCTGGCCAGAGTAATCTGAAGGATAATGTAAGTCTGCATGTAAATGTACATTACCTCTGCCCTCATTGTCCAGCCGGGGAAACTGTGTGTACTGCTAATTAGCGGCCAATTGAGGAAGAATAGGCTGGTCGGCATGGCTTTTGAACTGGAATCAGCCATTGTCCCATCATACAAAGCAAGCTTGCCAGAGTGTTGGGGATGGAAAGCGGACACCTGAAGGTTGGAAATTTACATGGAAGGGGTTGGAAATTTCTACAGACTTTAAAAACGGAAGTGGAATTGCTTTGAAATCTGTAAGTGTAAACAGGATTACAGGCAAACTGCTACCTGTAACCAAAATTCGATCTTTTCATGGATGTGCTAAAATACACTTTAACCAAGGAAATAATGTGGAGGAAGCTTTTTGATGTCTGCAGAGTTCAATGGGTGACATTGTGTCCTGCCAAACTTCAAGAAGCTAAAACAGGAACCCCCTTTGAAGTGCATATCACAAGAAGGATTATGACAAGCGTTCGGTGATGTCACAAACGGGGAAACTGCATTAGTTCCTGGGGGCTGGACATTAAATGCCCCAGGGGACACTTCGGACTATTTAAGGTGGCCCAGGACAGCCACCAGTGTCTTCTCTCGGAGGTAGCGAATAGCTAGGGAGGATCGCGACTCCTGGTCGAACCGGCGTCCTCCCGTCAAACAACGTTCTAACCTAAGCTGGTAACGTTCTTTTTTCCCCCCGTTTATTTATACGCAAATATCCGTGTGTGGTATCTTTGTAACTCCTAATTGTGTAACTTTTTTACTTTGTCTTTTTGTAATCTTTTTGTATATATTAAGTTCTGCATTGTTCTATGTTTTTCTAGAATATTAAATTATTATTTAATAAGTTTGACTTCTGCCGTACTAAACTAACACTCATAGCCTAGAAGAGACTGAAGTGTAACCGTGTATAAGTTCATGCCTAATTGTACGCTTGAGCAACACTACCGTATGAAATTATAATTGCATTGTGTGTGGGGGCGTTTGTCATACGTTGGCCTAAGCGCGCAGCTGACCCAACGTACGAACAACGCCAGTGCGAGTAGCGACAGCAGAGTGGCTAACAGTATCGTTCGGAACGACTGTTAGTGGGTCTTTGCTTCACGACAGTGTAAGATTGCAACTGTGTGTGTGTGTGGGTGCGTGGCGTTCCCGTATTTGGCCTAAGCGCAAAGCTGACCCAAATACGAAAACGCAGATTGCGTATTGAGCACTCAATAGCTGAGTGAACGTGTCTAGCAACGCTAGTGGTGGCAGTGGGAAGTGTTTGAGGGGTTCCAGCCTTGTTTGTAGCTTAAATAAGGCTGTTCCCCGCTTAATCTGGTCAAACCCGCAGTCGGGAACCGTATACGCAGGCGTGCCGCGGGCCGGTTCCTGACAGTACCAACCAAACTCTGGAGCAGTACCTGAGATGTTTCTTGTCGTCCTCTCAAGACAATTGGGTTCAGCTATTACCATTAGCTGAATTCGCTTACAACAACTCGATCCATGCCTGTACGCAACAAACCCCGTTTTTCGCCAACTATGGCTTTCATCCATCATTTCTGCCGAATCTTCTTCCGGAATCCTCAGTTCCTGCTGCAGATAACCTGATCAAAAATTTACAGGATAACAATCAAATACTACAACAAACTATGGCCCGGGCTCAGGAGAGTTACAAGAGGAAAGCTGATCTACACAGGAGAGGTAACCCTGATCTTAAAGAAGGGGATACTGTCTGGCTATCCACAGTAAATCTAAAATTGGCATGTCCGTCCAAGAAACTGGGTCCTAAATCAATTGGGCCATTTGCTATCAAAAGGAAGATAGGACAAGTGGCGTACGAATTGGACCTTCCGGACAGTCTGAAGATTCATCCGGTCTTCCATGTATCATTACTGAAACCCACTGGTCAAGATCCCTTCCCGGGCCGAAGAACGACTCCTCCACCACCAATCCTGGTGGAGGGAGAAGAAGAATATGAGGTGGAAACAATCCTGGATTCCAGGAGGAGATACAATCAGATCCAGTACCTCATTAAATGGAAGGGTTATGGCATAGAAGAAAGTTCATGGGTATTGACAGCCAACATCCATGCCTCTCGATTAATCAACAGATTCCACAGGGAGTTCCCTGAGAAGCCGGCCCCTGGGGGCATCCGGAGGCTGCCCCTTAGGGGGGGCATTGTCACGGTCAGTTACCTGTCCAGGCGAGGTGGTCGGCACATACAGATGCTGGCAGTCATCCTGGAGGGTCTCGGCGGGGTGGCCTGTCGGTGCTCTCCAGTGTGCGTTGCGTTGCGCGGCGCAGGCGTTGGCGCCGGAAGGCGTTGACGTAGGCGTTGTGTTTCGCGCGTGCACAGGGATGGTTGTTATGCATGTTTGTTCTGACAATGCGTCTGCGCGTGTGTGATTGCGCATGCGCGCGCTGCGCGTTGCGTGCATCGCGCGCGTGTCTTTGCGCATGCGCGCGCTGTGCGTTGTGCGTTGCGCGCCAAAACGCCTATTTAAGTCTGGAGAATGCAACAGCTCAGTGCTGTAGTATTGCAGCTAGTGTTGTGTTCCCGTGTCATGACTTAGTGTCTGCCTGTTGCCTGATTCCTGGATCCTGACCTCGGCTTGCCTGATTACCAACTCTGTTACTGAACCCGGCCTGTACGACTTCCCGCTTTGTTGATGACCTCTGCCTGCCTGACTACCCGCTCTGTTGCCGAACCCTGCTTGTATGACTGCCCGCTCTGGTGCCGACTTCTGCTTATCCTGGGATCTGCCTTGCTGTTTACTACACTGGTCTCTGAGTCCTTGCACTACCAGACTCAGCCAGTGAGGAGTGCCGTGGTTCCAGCCTACTTACCTGATCTCCGGTTCCAGCGAGCACTCCTGCCTCTTGTATACCTTGGTCCTCCTGTCACAACTCCAGGAATACCGGGTGTCGAGCTGCAAGGGTCGCTACACTCAGCACAACGGTCTCCGTCACTAGGACCTCGTGACACTTTCCCTCCATAACAGATTCTCGTTACAGGTCGTAAAGTCGATCAGTGTCATATACAGCAGGGCCTCAAAAGTCCTCCTGTATTGTTATTTTTGGTCACTACCTCTGGACGTTCATGCCATGCCTGCTGCCTTGGATGTGTGGTAGCCGTTCCTGCTCCTTTGCCCACGGCGTGCCTGCTGCCTTCCTCGGATGTGTGGTGGTGGTAGCCGTTTCTTAGGACCGGAATCGAACCAGGAATCCCCGGCCATTACCCATGGTCACCATGCTACTGAGAAAGTTCCATCGAAAGTTTCACACAGTTGAATGAATGGCTGACTTGCCCTCCATAACAGATTCTCGTTCAAGGCAAGTGGTGTCATCAGGGCAGATACATTACTTATACAGCAAATGGGTCCTTCCTTGGATGTGTGGTGGTGGTAGCCAGTTCTCAGCTTTATGGAGATGAAGATTTCATTTTTCAGCATGACCTGGCACCTGCTCACAGTGCCAAAACCACTGGTAAATGGTTTACTGACCATGGTATTACTGTGCTCAATTGGCCTGCCAACTCTCCTGACCTGAACCCCATAGAGAATCTGTGGGATATTGTGAAGAGAAAGTTGAGAGACACAAGACCCAACACTCTGGATGAGCTTAAGGCCACTATCGAAGCATCCTGGGCCTCCATAACACCTGAGCAGTGCCACAGGCTGATTGCCTCCATGCCACGCCGCATTGAAGAAGTCATTTCTGCAAAAGGATTCCTGACCAAGTATTGAGTGCATAACTGAACATAATTATTTGAAGGTTGACTTTTTTTGTTTTAAAAACACTTTTCTTTTATTGGTCGGATGAAATATGCAAATTTTTTGAGATAGGAAATTTGGGTTTTCATGAGCTGTATGCCAAAATCATCAATAAGAAAAACAATAAAAGGCTTGAACTACTTCAGTTGTGTGTAATGAAGCTAAAATACAGGGAGTGCAGAATTATTAGGCAAATGAGTATTTTGACCACATCATCCTCTTTATGCATGTTGTCTTACTCCAAGCTGTATAGGCTTGAAAGCCTACTACCAATTAAGCATATTAGGTGATGTGCATCTCTGTAATGAGAAGGGGTGTGGTCTAATGACATCAGCACCCTATATCAGGTGTGCGTAATTATTAGGCAACTTCCTTTCCTTTGGCAAAATGGGTCAAAAGAAGGACTTGACAGGCTCAGAAAAGTCAAAAATAGTGAGATATCTTGCAGAGGGATGCAGCACTCTTAAAATTGCAAAGCTTCTGAAGCGTGATCATCGAACAATCAAGCGTTTCATTCAAAATAGTCAACAGGGTCGCAAGAAGCGTGTGGAAAAACCAAAGAGCAAAATAACTGCCCATGAACTGAGAAAAGTCAAGCGTGCAGCTGCCAAGATGCCACTTGCCACCAGTTTGGCCATATTTCAGAGCTGCAACATCACTGGAGTGCCCAAAAGCACAAGGTGTGCAATACTCAGAGACATGGCCAAGGTAAGAAAGGCTGAAAGACGACCACCACTGAACAAGACACACAAGCTGAAACGTCAAGACTGGGCCAAGAAATATCTCAAGACTTATTTTTCTAAGGTTTTATGGACTGATGAAATGAGAGTGAGTCTTGATGGGCCAGATGGATGGGCCTGTGGCTGGATTGGTAAAGGACAGAGAGCTCCAGTCCGACTCAGACGCCAGCAAGGTGGAGGTTGAGTACTGGTTTGGGCTGGTATCATCAAAGATGAGCTTGTGGGGCCTTTTCGGGTTGAGGATGGAGTCAAGCTCAACTCCCAGTCCTACTGTCAGTTTCTGGAAGACACCTTCTTCAAGCAGTGGTTAGTGATGGGCGAACACCTGGATGTTCGGGTTCGGGCCGAACAGGCCGAACATGGGCCAGATGTTCGGCATGTTCGGCCCGAACCCCGAACTCAATGCAAGTCAATGGGGACCCGAACATGCCGCAATACGGCCCCCCTATGGGGTCGCAGGCATAAGGGGGGAGCATGCCCCGATCGCGGGGGGGTCGGAAATTCCCCCCACCCCCTCCGCTAGCGCTCCCCCCTCTGCCCGCTTCCCCATAAAAAAGTTGGCGTAAAGTTAAATATTACCGGTGGTGGCTGCTGCAGTGGCTGGCTGGCAGTGGTGTGAGTGAGGACTAGGAGGAGGAGTCCGAGTATGACGCGTTGAGGCCAGGCAGCGGGCGGTTCAGCGGTAGTACCCTTGTGGTACTTCCGCCCTTTCTCTGACCTCACGTCCTCTACGTGATGACGCATACGATGGTACGCGTGACGCGTATGTTATGTGTCCATGTGCACAATGCGCATACACCAACATAAGCTGTCTGCATGCTGACAAACATACAGGGGAAGGGGGAGTGCACCGAATTGGACCCTAGCCACAGGGGTCAATGATAAGAATAAACATACATATATCCAGGCACATCGCCTCTAGTTAGGACATTAAATAAATTATTAGGGAAAGGGGGGTGCTGAAGGGGGTGTGGCTAGAAAACAGCAAAAATCCATTAACCCTTCGCACACTCACATGCAAATGTTCACACAATTGCATTCACAGATTCACTCATCCAGGCACAACTGTTATCCCTACAGCTAAATTAAAAGCCAGGGTTTTAGTTCACAGAAGAATGCATTCTTATGCTTAATCACCTATACTGCGCAGAAGTACCCAGGTAAACATAGGTGTCCTAACTCTGGCCCTGTAACATGCATAGTGCAGACATGCAAACACATTCATTGCATCAAACCTATCAATGGATTAGGAGCACACATCCTAACTTCCTCTCCTGGGAAAGACAGTGCATCTTACCAATCGCACAAGGGAGCTAATGTTATGTGTCCATGTGCACAATGCGCATACACCAGCATAAGCTGTCTGCATGCTGACAAACATACAGGGGAAGGGGGAGTGCACCGAATTGGACCCTAGCCACAGGGGTCAATGATAAGAATAAACATACATATATCCAGGCACATCGCCTCTAGTTAGGACATTAAATAAATTATTAGGGAAAGGGAGGTGCTGAAGGGGGTGTGGCTAGAAAACAGCAAAAATCTATTAACCCTTCGCACACTCACATGCAAATGTTCACACAATTGCATTCACAGATTCACTCATCCAGGCACAACTGTTATCCCTTCCCTACAGCTAAATTAAAAGCCAGGGTTTTAGTTCACAGAAGAATGCATTCTTATGCTTAATCACCTATACTGCACAGAAGTACCCAGGTAAACATAGGTGTCCTAACTCTGGCCCTGTAACATGCATAGTGCAGACATGCAAACACATTCATTGCATCAAACCTATCAATGGATTAGGAGCACACATCCTAACTTCCTCTCCTGGGAAAGACAGTGCATCTTACCAATCGCACAAGGGAGCTAATGTTATGTGTCCATGTGCACAATGCGCATACACCAGCATAAGCTGTCTGCATGCTGACAAACATACAGGGGAAGGGGGAGTGCACCGAATTGGACCCTAGCCACAGGGGTCAATGATAAGAATAAACATACATATATCCAGGCACATCGCCTCTAGTTAGGACATTAAATAAATTATTAGGGAAAGGGAGGTGCTGAAGGGGGTGTGGCTAGAAAACAGCAAAAATCTATTAACCCTTCGCACACTCACATGCAAATGTTCACACAATTGCATTCACAGATTCACTCATCCAGGCACAACTGTTATCCCTACAGCTAAATTAAAAGCCAGGGTTTTAGTTCACAGAAGAATGCATTCTTATGCTTAATCACCTATACTGCGCAGAAGTACCCAGGTAAACATAGGTGTCCTAACTCTGGCCCTGTAACATGCATGCTTTTAATTTAGCTGTAGGGATAACAGTTGTGCCTGGATGAGTGAATCTGTGAATGCAATTGTGTGAACATTTGCATGTGAGTGTGCGAAGGGTTAATAGATTTTTGCTGTTTTCTAGCCACACCCCCTTCAGCACCTCCCTTTCCCTAATAATTTATTTAATGTCCTAACTAGAGGCGATGTGCCTGGATATATGTATGTTTATTCTTATCATTGACCCCTGTGGCTAGGGTCCAATTCGGTGCACTCCCCCTTCCCCTGTATGTTTGTCAGCATGCAGACAGCTTATGCTGGTGTATGTGCATTGTGCACATGGACACATAACATTAGCTCCCTTGTGCGATTGGTAAGATGCACTGTCTTTCCCAGGAGAGGAAGTTAGGATGTGTGCTCCTAATCCATTGATAGGTTTGATGCAATGAATGTGTTTGCATGTCTGCACTATGCATGTTACAGGGCCAGAGTTAGGACACCTATGTTTACCTGGGTACTTCTGCGCAGTATAGGTGATTAAGCATAAGAATGCATTCTTCTGTGAACTAAAACCCTGGCTTTTAATTTAGCTGTAGGGATAACAGTTGTGCCTGGATGAGTGAATCTGTGAATGCAATTGTGTGAACATTTGCATGTGAGTGTGCGAAGGGTTAATAGATTTTTGCTGTTTTCTAGCCACACCCCCTTCAGCACCTCCCTTTCCCTAATAATTTATTTAATGTCCTAACTAGAGGCGATGTGCCTGGATATATGTATGTTTATTCTTATCATTGACCCCTGTGGCTAGGGTCCAATTCGGTGCACTCCCCCTTCCCCTGTATGTTTGTCAGCATGCAGACAGCTTATGCTGGTGTATGCGCATTGTGCACATGGACACATAACATTAGCTCCCTTGTGCGATTGGTAAGATGCACTGTCTTTCCCAGGAGAGGAAGTTAGGATGTGTGCTCCTAATCCATTGATAGGTTTGATGCAATGAATGTGTTTGCATGTCTGCACTATGCATGTTACAGGGCCAGAGTTAGGACACCTATGTTTACCTGGGTACTTCTGCGCAGTATAGGTGATTAAGCATAAGAATGCATTCTTCTGTGAACTAAAACCCTGGCTTTTAATTTAGCTGTAGGGATAACAGTTGTGCCTGGATGAGTGAATCTGTGAATGCAATTGTGTGAACATTTGCATGTGAGTGTGCGAAGGGTTAATAGATTTTTGCTGTTTTCTAGCCACACCCCCTTCAGCACCTCCCTTTCCCTAATAATTTATTTAATGTCCTAACTAGAGGCGATGTGCCTGGATATATGTATGTTTATTCTTATCATTGACCCCTGTGGCTAGGGTCCAATTCGGTGCACTCCCCCTTCCCCTGTATGTTTGTCAGCATGCAGACAGCTTATGCTGGTGTATGCGCATTGTGCACATGGACACATAACATTAGCTCCCTTGTGCGATTGGTAAGATGCACTGTCTTTCCCAGGAGAGGAAGTTAGGATGTGTGCTCCTAATCCATTGATAGGTTTGATGCAATGAATGTGTTTGCATGTCTGCACTATGCATGTTACAGGGCCAGAGTTAGGACACCTATGTTTACCTGGGTACTTCTGCGCAGTATAGGTGATTAAGCATAAGAATGCATTCTTCTGTGAACTAAAACCCTGGCTTTTAATTTAGCTGTAGGGATAACAGTTGTGCCTGGATGAGTGAATCTGTGAATGCAATTGTGTGAACATTTGCATGTGAGTGTGCGAAGGGTTAATAGATTTTTGCTGTTTTCTAGCCACACCCCCTTCAGCACCTCCCTTTCCCTAATAATTTATTTAATGTCCTAACTAGAGGCGATGTGCCTGGATATATGTATGTTTATTCAAAACACTGACTGAATCCATGGATGGGAGGCTTTTGAGTGTCCTTGCAAAGAAAGGTGGCTATATTGGTCACTGATTAGTTTTTGTTTTGTTTTTGAATGTCAGAAATGTATATTTGTGAATATTAAGATGTTATATTGGTTTCACTGGTAAAAATAAATAATTGAAATGGGTACATATTTGTTTTTTGTTAAGTTGCCTAATAATTATGCACAGTAATAGTCACCTGCACACACAGATTTCCCCCTAAAATAGCTAAAACTATAAACAAACTAAAAACTACTTTCAAAAATATTCAGCTTTGATTTTAAAGAGTTTTTTGGGTTCATTGAGAACATGGTTGTTGTTCAATAATAAAATTATTCCTCAAAAATACAACTTGCCTAATAATTCTGCACTCCCTGTATATGAAAGTCTAATGTTTCATCAGTACATTACAGAAAATAATGAACTTTATCACAATATGCTAATTTTTTTGAGAAGATCCTGTATGTATACACATGCAAGATGTTTTAAAGCACTTTAGGCCTGCAATTTAGCATTCAGTGTGATTTCTACCTTTAAAACGCTGCTTTGCGTCAAATCCAGATTTTTGGCGTTTATCTCACTCCGCCATGCCCCCCTCCAGGTGTTAGACCCCTTAAACATCTTTTCCATCACTTTTGTGGCCAGCGTTTCTAGTTTCTAGTTTTCAAAGTTCGCCTCCCCATTGAAGTCTATTGCGGTTTGCGAAACTTCGCGCAAATCAAACTTTTGCGGAAGTTCGCAAACCGAAAATCAGAGGTTCGGGCCATCTCTATTTGTAGATGTGTGAAACCTGCCTTTTAGTTTTTATGTTAGAGCTAGTTAGATTAGTTTTTAGTTCCTGCTTTGTGATAGAGTGTCCTTGCTCAGTTTGTTCCTTTAGCTGATCTGTAACTCCATGCAGCTGTACGTAAGGCAGTTGCTATTTTTCTTGAAGGTTTGCTATTTCTTTCTCAGTTCATATGGGATCTCGATCACTAGGGTGACTATAGTGTGCAGGAGCGTAAACAGAGATGTCCTTCTGAAGATTAAGTTGGTTCTGCACAATTCATTGTGGAGAACCATATTCAGTTATATCCAGTGCTATAGCAATGACAGTGTAAACTGTTTTGTTGCTATGACCACTATGACCATGCTTGAAGAGTTATTTTTAAATAGAATAATTTGAGATTCTGGCCTGCCACCCACCAAACACAATGAGTCTAGACTTATTCCTGTGGAAATATAGTAATCATACAGAGCTAACCCACCACAACAAAGGGGAATCGAAGATGGTCATCACCAATGCAATCCAGAATACAACTGAGGAAACTCATAAGGTAAATACTAATTTGTACTGTGTTGATCTCCATTGTGTTTTATGTCCAATTAGTGCATTATCATCCTTGCTATAGTGGTAAAGTTTCTTCTACCACAGACATGTTCTCTTGCAAACACAGCCTGTGTTGAAGGGTCCATACAACGCGTCCACTGAAAATACTAGGTCGATCTTTGGCTGTGATTCTTAAATGGAACCTTAACCGAGAGGGATATGGATGTTTCCTTTTAAACAATACCAGTTGCTTGGCAGTCCTGCTGATCTGTTTGGGTGCAGTAGTGGCTGAATCACACACCTGAAACAAGCATGCAGCTAATTCAGTCTGACTTCAGTCAGAGCACCTGATCTGCATGCTTGTTAAGGGGCTGGGGTTAAAAGTATTAGAGACACAGGATCAGCAGGAAAGTCAGGCAACTGGTATTATTTTAAAAGGAAAAATCCACATCCTTTTCAATTTAGGTTCCCTTTAAGGTGCGTACACAACTTTGATGTATGTCACCTGTCGGGGATCAGGACCTTATACCCTTGGGCGACATTGCTGGGCTAGGCTTTACACACACGTGTGAGGTGTCTTGCTGACGAACTCTGTAGCTATGCAGGGGGGGGGAGGCAGAGGGACGACAAGTGGCCCATGTGTGACGTCACTGTGGGACTGGCGGGGGATCGGGATTGCTGGGGGGGAGTAGATCGCTCACGGGTAGGGGATCGGGGGCTGCCGTACGCACGCCTAATTATTGACTGAGGCGGTTGTTATCGTCTGTCTCAGCTGACTTAAGTCAGGCGTATGTGTACGGGCCTTTAAAGGACAGACTTTTGTGTTGCAAAAGTGAAAAAAAATGTTTTTATTAGAAGTGGTGGCCAATAGGGCTATTCTAGTTTGGACCTCAGCTGTGTGATTCGATGGTGGGAATTTGGCGCTCTCTCATAGTGCATAGGGCCCTCTAATCAAAGGGGGATCCTCTCTGTCACAGACGAACCATTAAGAAACGCAATCGATTCAGGAAGAAACGCAATCATTCCATTTTCTGAGTGTTTCAAATTTTTATTGCATATCTAGGGACAAGGGAAGGCCATTCTCTGGGGTCTGGTCTTGTCCAGCTGGATACAACTGTTTTCTGGGGATCACAATATTTTCTTTAATTAAGGGAACAAAAGGGATCTTTCCCTTAGCAACTAGGTGTGACTTAGCTGAATAGAGCCATTTGGCTTGTTACTACCATAGAGGGCTTGTAACACAGCATGGCTGCAGACTTTAGAGAGCCGCTCCAGTCACATTTATAATAAATGTAATGTATGATTTTTGCTTGTTTAAGATTTAATTACCTAGCATAGTTATGGAAGTTATGGATAGTTATGGAAATCATTTGATTTGTGGTGTCTCGCTGAACATTTTGGTACCCCTTAAAGTGGTCTAACACCCAGCATTTCAACTTTGCTTTAAAAGATTGCTTACAGCTTAGAAACGATTATGCCAGATTTTTTTTTTAGCAGAAATTCACTGAATGGATTAAACATGACATTTTAGTGCTGCATTTAGCTAGAAATCCTCCTCCGTGCTTGCTTGTTTAGTTACAAATGTATCTATTTACAAAGTAATAAACAAACACTGCTCTGAGAGAACAAAGAGGGCTTCCCCGGCAGGCTTTTCAGAGGTCTAATTGCATTCCAAACAAAGATGCATTTGTAACTAAAGATAAGAACGGATGCGGATTCCTAGTTAAATCCAACACTAAAATGTCATGTTTAACCCATTCAGTGAATTTCTGCTTAAAAAAAATCTGGCATAATCATTTCTAAGCTGTAAGCAATCTTTTAACCACTTTCCGACCGCCTAATGCACAGAGGCGGCCGGGAAGTGGACCCCACAAGGACCAGCTCATGCCCAAAGGCGGCGGTCCTTGTAGGGGCATGGGCGGAGCGATCGCGTCATCCGTGACGCGATCCTCCGCCCGGGATCAATAGCCCGGCATTTTGTCTCCGCTCGCCGGCCACTTAGCAGCGCCGGCGAGCGGAGGAATCCGCGCATGGGGCCAATCAGAATGTATAAGGCACTTTGTTAGGTAAACAAAGTGCCTTATACGTGCTTCCTCCTCGCCTCGTGGTCTCATTGTTGCAGAGACCACCAGACAGGAGGAAGCATATTGTAAGTTATACAGCTACACTGCTTTTTTTGCCCTCAGCCTCCCTGATCACCCACCCCAGCCTTCCGACCCCCCCCTGATCACCCTAGCAGACCCCTGCCCAGCACCCTAGCACCCCTATAAAACCCCCACCCCCCCCCCCCCCACCTGCCACTAACTAGTGACGCTGTCCCTTAGTTTAGGTCCCTAACTGCCTCCTAGTCACCCCTGATCCCCCCCCTACCTTTAGATCACCCCCAGACCCCATCCCAGACTACCCCCCTGTATACTGTATACATCTGTATACAGCTACCTTACCCCCTGATCCCCCTCTGATCCCCCTCTGATCACCTGTCTATTACCTGTCCATCACCCCTCAGCACCCCCACCCATCAGAGCAGACCCTAACTGCCCCGCGGGGGTAACCGATCACCTGCCCAGGCCCTCGATTGCCTTCATACTCCCCTCCTGATTACATCCCCTGCTCTTTGTTTACATCTGTCCTCCCCAGCAATCACTAACTGATCTGCGATCAGTAACCCCCTGTGTCTGCCTCTCATCAGATCAGGACTCAGTCTGCCCCGTGCGGGCTCCTGATCAACCCCCCACCCCCTCAAATCGCCATCAGACCCTACCCCCTAATTACCGTCCAAGTGCATTGTATTTGACTGTGCTTTGATTGTATCGATTGTGCTGCGCTTGTATTTGATTGTGCTGCGATTGTATTCGATTGTGCTGCGATTGTATTTGATTGTCCCGTGATCTGCTTGGATTGTCCCGTGATTGTTTGATTGCCTCTGAGACCCCACTTCCCGCCACACTCAACCCCACCCTCCCCCCATCACCTTCCGAGTGCATCAGATTTGCTTGTGCTGCGATTGTATTCGATTGTGCTGTAATTGTATTTGATTGTCCCGTGATCGGCTTCGATTGTCCCGTGATTGTTTGATTGCCTCTGAGACCCCACTTCCCGCCACACCCAACCCCCCCCCTCCCCCCCCCCACCACCTCCAACCAGCACCTTCCGAATGCATCAGATTTGCTTGTGCTGCGCTTGTATTCGATTGTGCTGTAATTGTATTTGATTGTCCCATGATCGGCTTCGATTGTCCCGTGATTGTTTGATTGCCTCTGAGACCCCACTTCCCGCCACACCCAACCCCACCCTCCCCCCCACCACCTCCAACCACCACCTTCCGAGTGCATCAGATTTGCTTGTGCTGCGCTTGTATTCGATTGTGCTGTAATTGTATTTGATTGTCCCGTGATCGGCTTCGATTGTCCCGTGATTGTTTGATTGCCTCTGAGACCCCACTTCCTGCCACACCCAACCCCACCCTCCCCCCATCACCTTCCGAGTGCATCAGATTTGATTGTGCTGTGATTGGATTCGATTGTGCTGTAATTGTATTTGATTGTCCTGTGATCGGCTTCGATTGCCCCGTGATTGTTTGATTGCCTGAGACCCCACTTCCCGCCACACCCAACCCCACCCTCCCCCCCACCACACCCAACCCCACCCTCCCCCCCCACCACCTCCAACCACCACCTTCCGAGTGCATCAGATTTGCTTGTGCTGTGATTGGAGTCGATTGTGCTGTAATTGTATTTGATTGTCCCGTGATTGTTTGATTGCCTCTGAGACCCCACTTCCCACCAACCCCAATACCTCTCAAATACTCCCTTTTTGCTAGGTAGGTGCTCTTTCTTTCTGGGTAGTCTCGGAGGAAAACCCCATAAATTTAGCAATCCACAATGGCAAGAAGGGGGCTTTCCGATGACGAGGTATACATGTACATGGACCAGTTGGATGAGTTCTTTTGGGAAGAATCATCCATCGAATCTTCCGGGTCCGAATTTGAACCTGTAGAAAGCAGTGGTTCCCTGACCGAAAGTGATGACAAGGCTTTGGTCCCGGCTAGAGCCAGGCGTACCAGACCCCAAGTCGTTAGACCGCAGGTGTCGCAGGATCCGCCTCAAGGGCAGCAGGGTGGTGCTAGCGCTGTTGATAGTTTTCTTGGTGAGGCAGGCACCAGCAGCGCAGCATCTCCTGGACCTGGTACCAGTACTTCTGTAGACCCTGGCGAAGTGGTGAGCGTCAGCATGGAAGTTGAAACTGGTACGGTGGCAAGTGCAGTAGTACCCCCGTCGCAGCCACCAAGAAGAAGACGGGCCCGTAGTACCCATAGACTCCCAGAGGTGCTGGCACAACCAGATTGGCAATCCCCTGATTCCGCCGCACCCGTAGTGCCCCCTTTCACCGCCCAGTCTGGAGTCCAGGTGGCGACAGCTCATCTAGGAACGGCCCTAGACTTTTTGCAGCTGTTCATCACCCAGGTTCTCTTGGACTTAATTGTGGTTGAGACCAACCGTAAAGCCACACAATTCATCACCGAGCACCCGGAGAGCATGTATGCCGAGCCTTTCCGGTGGAAACCAGTCCAAGTTTCCGACATTAAAATCTTTTTGGCCCTTCTCCTTCACTTTGGGACCAGGGACGGATTTGTACTCTTTACCGCCCTAGGCCACTGTCACCAGCCGCCCTCCTTCAGTATAGGTAGCGAGATTACCCCTCCCCTTCCCTCCAGTATAGGTAGCAAGATGACCGCTCCCCCTTCCCTCCAGTATAGGTAGCAAGATGACCCCTCCCCCTTCCCTCCAGTATAGGTAGCAAGATGACCCCTCCCCCTTCCCTCCAGTATAGGTAGCCAGATGACTCCTCCCCCTTTTCCTTCAGTATAGGTAGCCAGATGACTCCCTTAATCCCTCCTTCCCCTTCACCCCCTTCAGTATAGGTAGCCAGCTTACCTTCACACGGCAGCAGCCATCAGTGTCACTCATTTCTCCACTCAGCTCCAGTGCAGAATCTTCCTCTTCCTTTCTGTCTCCAATGCTGCCCAAGTCTATAGTCACCAGCCACAATGCAAACGTGCACAGAGAGCAAGGTGATTGCTGCACAGGAGGCTAGCAGCAGAGTATCACAGTCAGACGCTAGCCTGATCTCCCTTCTTTGCAGCATTTGCAAACATGCAAATGCTGCACCAGTTTAGTCTGATGCTTTGGTGCCCTTGCTCCTGTAGTGCCCTAGGCCATGGCCTAGGCGGCCTTGGCCTAAATCCGGCTCTGCTTGGGACTAATGAAACAGAATGTACTGCGGTCGTATTGGTCTACGAACCCAGTAAATCATGTTCCCTTGTACACTGCTGCCATGTCCAGGACACGATTTGAGTCCATCCTGCGCTTCCTGCACTTCAACGACGACGAAACCTGTCATGAAAAGGGCCACCCTGCTTATGACCGGCTCCACAAAATTCGGCCCCTCATAGACCACCTGTCATCAACATTTGCAGACGCTTATATCCCTGAACAGAACATCTGCGTAGACGAGTCCCTCTTACGCTTTACCGGGCGCCTTGGCATCAAACAGTACATCCCAAGCAAGCGCGCCCGGTATGGGGTGAAACTGTATAAGCTCTGTGAAATGGCCACAGGCTATACATGTCGTTTTAGGGTCTATGAGGGAAAAGACTCAAAATTGGAGCCGGTCGGATGCCCTGACTACCTGGGGAGCAGTGGAAAGGTTGTGTGGGACTTGGTGTCACCCTTGTTCCGGAAGGTGTACCATCTTTTTGTGGACAATTATTACACAAGTGTGGCCCTCTTTCAGCACTTAAAGTTAGAAGGAATCCGATGCTGTGGCACTGCGCGGCCTAGTCGCCAGGGCTTCCTAAACGGCTCGTTACCACCAGACTTGAACGGGGGCAGAGGGCCGCCTTGCGTACTGAAGACCTGCTTGCGGTGAAATGGAGGGACAAGAGAGACGTTTACTTTCTGTCCACCATTCACACAGACACGACAGTCCAAATTCAACGGGCAACTGCGGTCATTGAAAAGCCCCTTGTCGTCCACGAATATAATGTCAACATGGGAGGGGTGGACTTCAATGACCAGAGGTTAGCGCCCTATTTAGTTACCCTGAAAACAAGACGCTGGTATAAGAAAGTGTCTTTTTATCTGATTCAATTGGCAGTATACAACAGCTTTGTTCTCTACAGTACGGCTGGGAGAACTGGATCTTTCCTTCAATTTCAGGAACAGATCGTTCTGGACATCCTGTATCCAGGAGGTGTCAGGGTCCCCCCCACCCAGATGCAACTAGCCGATTGCATGGAAGGCATTACGCCTATCAGATTCCGAGTACCCCAGGTCAACGCATCCGAAGAAAACGTTGTCGTGTCTGCAGCAGTGCTAGAAGAAGGACTGACACCGTTTTTTATTGTCCCAAATGTCCTGACCACCCTGGTCTATGCGTAGGGGAGTGTTTTGAGAGGTACCACGAGCAGGTACACTATTAGAACCTAGGGAACTCCAGACACAGGAGTAGGCACACACTCAGTGGTCTTTCGCACATTGTCGCAGGGAGAGGAGAGGTAAGCTTGAAAACCAAACGGGTAAGCATAAAAGTCGGAAGAAGGATCGGTTTCCATGCTTGATATTGCTGATCTGTCCTGGGTTGGCGATATAAGACGGCATGTTTGAATTTCCCTTGAGTGTGGACACCCCCGGTTTATATGTGATTTGGGCCTATGATGATGCTTTAATGCCACACAGAGTCATCTCTATTGGCAGGCATATTGCTGTATCCTACAGGCATAATGCTGTATACTAAAGTTCTGAGGCCCAGTCACATAAGTTGGTGGCTCACCCTGAGTGCAGGGTGGCACGGGGTGTCTCTCTCCTGAGGTTATCACTGCCATTGATGTGGAGGAAGATCTGCCATTGATGAGGAGCAAGGTATGTTTGCCGTTCATTTTTCCTTTCAGCCCAGAGTGCATTACTCGTATACCCAATATAAGGAGTATAGCAGAAACTCCTAATACTGGCCATACATGTAATGATTGCAGAGACCCTAAAATGCCAGGACAGACTCCACAAATGACCCCATTTTGTAAAGAGGACACCCTAAAGTATTATGTGAGGTGCACAGTGAGTTCATAGAAGATTTTAGTTTTTGTCACAAGTTAGCAGAATTTTTTTTTTTTATTTTTTTTTACAAAGTGTCATTTTCTGTTAACTTGTGACAAAAAATAAAATTTTCAATGACCTCACCAATCCCCTCATGGAATACCTTGTGTATTCTTTCCAAAATGGGGTCATTTGTGGGGTTTGTTAACTGTCCTGGCAAGTGGGTGGGGTGCTAAATTTTGAGCACCCCTGTAAAGCCTAAAGGTACTTATTGGACTCTGGCCCCTTAGCGCAGTTAGGGTGCATAAAAGTGCCACACATGTGGTATCGCCGTACACGGGAGAAGTAAGTAGTACAATGTGTTTAGGGGTGTATTTTTACACATACCCATGCTGGGTGGGAGAAATACCTCTGTAAATGGAGGGATGCCTGCACGTGGCGGTCCTGCTAGCGACGCAATCTTGCGATGGCATCCAACTGAAGCCTCCCACCTGAATGCTAATGGCTGCTAGATGTGGTATGGCAGGTAAAGGGTGTATGACAGTGCCAGAGGCGGGACAAGGTCCTCCAGCACCCGAGGCTGAGACACCAAAGTGCGCCCCTCCATCCCTGCCACCCCAGCCATCACACACTGATTGCTATTAGACTAAGAGGTGCCACAGGGCCCACAACCTCCCCAACACCTTAATATCTAGTTATCTGGCTTGCAGTCACTGCTATGCATCTCCTTTTCTTATTTCTTTCTGCTTCAAACACAATTAGGAATGACAGCTGAATGAATTGTGCGCCCCCTCCTACACTGCGCCCTGAGGCTGGAGCCTCTCCAGCCTATGCCTCGGCCCGGCCCTGGACAGTGCATCCTGATTGGCTGACGAGCACCTGCTGACCAATTTCAAATGTAGCTGGATGCATGTACTGCTGTGTTCTATTGCTTGTGTGTGTGTTGAATTTAGCATTCAGTATGGAGGCAGTGTTGGTGGGTTTTCTGGGTGTGAGAGGTCCAGAGCCTGGGTGTGAGAGGTCCAGGCCCACCTGCACTCCCCTCCAGGTATCACGTGTTGGCCTTGGGGCCCCGGCCAGTGAGAGAGGTCCGGGGCCCCTGGCCATCGTGTGAACCAATCGTGTGTTTTTAAAACTTTTCTTTCAGCTCTAGGACATGGCGGACAGGTGAGCGGTTAGGGAGGGACCCCTGTGGGAGGGATGCCTGCACGTGGCGGTCCTGCTAGCGACGCAATCTTGCGATGGCGTCCAACTGAAGCCTCCCACCTGAATGCTAATGGCTGCTAGATGTGGTATGGCAGGTAAAGGGTGTATGACAGTGCATCCTGATTGGCTGACGAGCACCTGCTGACCAATTTCAAATGTAGCTGGATGCATGTACTGCTGTGTTCTATTGCTTGTGTGTGTGTTGAATTTAGCATTCAGTATGGAGGCAGTGTTGGTGGGTTTTCTGGGTGTGAGAGGTCCAGAGCCTGGGTGTGAGAGGTCCAGGCCCACCTGCACTCCCCTCCAGGTATCACGTGTTGGCCTTGGGGCCCCGGCCAGTGAGAGAGGTCCGGGGCCCCTGGCCATCGTGTGAACCAATCGTGTGTTTTTAAACCTTTTCTTTCAGCTCTAGGACATGGCGGACAGGTGAGCGGTTAGGGAGGGACCCCTGTGGGAGGGATGCCTGCACGTGGCGGTCCTGCTAGCAACGCAATCTTGCGATGGCGTCCAACTGAAGCCTCCCACCGGAATGCTAATGGCTGCTAGATGTGGTATGGCAGGTAAAGGGTGTATGACAGTGCATCCTGATTGGCTGACGAGCACCTGCTGACAAATTTCAAATGTAGCTGGATGCATGTACTGCTGTGTTCTATTGCTTGTGTGTGTGTTGAATTTAGCATTCAGTATGGAGGCAGTGTTGGTGGGTTTTCTGGGTGTGAGAGGTCCAGAACCTGGGTGTGAGAGGTCCAGGCCCACCTGCACTCCCCTCCAGGTATCACGTGTTGGCCTTGGGGCCCCGGCCAGTGAGAGAGGTCCGGGGCCCCTGGCCATCGTGTGAACCAATCAAGGTGTTTTTAAACCTTTTCTTTCAGCTCTAGGACATGGCGGACAGGTGAGCGGTTAGGGAGGGACCCCTGTGGGAGGGATGCCTGCACGTGGCGGTCCTGCTAGCGACGCAATCTTGCGATGGCGTCCAACTGAAGCCTCCCACCGGAATGCTAATGGCTGCTAGATGTGGTATGGCAGGTAAAGGGTGTATGACAGTGCATCCTGATTGGCTGACGAGCACCTGCTGACCAATTTCAAATGTAGCTGGATGCATGTACTGCTGTGTTCTATTGCTTGTGTGTGTGTTGAATTTAGCATTCAGTATGGAGGCAGTGTTGGTGGGTTTTCTGGGTGTGAGAGGTCCAGAGCCTGGGTGTGAGAGGTCCAGGCCCACCTGAACTCCCCTCCAGGTATCACGTGTTGGCCTTGGGGCCCCGGCCAATGAGAGAGGTCTGGGGCCCCTGGCCATCGTGTGAACCAATCGTGTGTTTTTAAACCTTTTCTTTCAGCTCTAGGACATGGCGGACAGGTGAGCGGTTAGGGAGGGACCCCTGTGGGAGGGATGCCTGCACGTGGCGGTCCTGCTAGCGACGCAATCTTTCGATGGCGTCCAACTGAAGCCTCCCACCTGAATGCTAATGGCTGCTAGATGTGGTATGGCAGGTAAAGGGTGTATGACAGTGCATCCTGATTGGCTGACGAGCACCTGCTGACCAATTTCAAATGTAGCTGGATGCATGTACTGCTGTGTTCTATTGCTTGTGTGTGGGTCCCTTTACTGCCCTGGCATTTTAGGGGCCCTAAACCGTGAGGAGTAGTCTTGAAACAAAATTTCTCAAAATGACCTGTGAAATCCTAAAGGTACTCATTGGACTTTGGGCCCCTTAGCGCAGTTAGGGGGCAAAAAAGTGCCACACATGTGGTATTGCCGTACTTGGGAGAAGTAGTACAATGTGTTTTGGGGTGTATTTTTACACATACCCATGCTGGGTGGGAGAAATACCTCTGTAAATGGCAATCTTTTGATTTTTTTACACACAATTGTCCATTTACAGAGTTATTTCTCCCACCCAGCATGGGTATGTATAAAAATACACCCCAAAACACATTGTACTACTTCTCCCGAGTACGGCGATACCACATGTGTGGCACTTTTTTGCACCCTAACTGCGCTAAGGGGCCCAAAGTCCAATGAGTACCTTTAGGATTTCACAGGTCATTTTGCGACATTTGGTTTCAAGACTACTCCTCATGGTTTAGGGCCCCTAAAATGCCAGGGCAGTATAGGAACCCCACAAATGACCCCATTTTAGAAAGAAGACACCCTAAGGTATTCCGTTAGTAGTACGGTGAGTTCATAGAAGATTTTATTTTTTGTCACAAGTTAGCGGAAATTGATTTTTATAGGTTTTTTTCACAAAGTGTCATTTTCCGCTAACTTGTGACAAAAAATAAAATCTTCTATGAACTCACCGTACTTCTAACGAAAATTCATGTCTTTTTTGATGAATATAATAAAAAGTAAAAATCGCAGGAGCAATCAAATAGCACAAAAAGAAAGCTTTATTAGTGACAAGAAAAGGAGCCAAAATTCATTTAGGTGGTAGGTTGTATGAGCGAGCAATAAACCGTGAAAGCTGCAGTGGTCTGAATGGAAAAAAAGTGGCCGGTCCTTAACCACTTGCCGACCGCGCACTCATACCGCGCGTCGGCAAAGTGGCAGCTGCAGGACCAGCGACCCAGTATTGCGTCGCCAGCTGCAGCCTAATTAACGAGCGATCGCGCGGCTACAGCCGCGCGATCGCTACGTCACACTCTTCGGCCCCCATGTGACTTCAGCCCGCCGGCCAATCAGCAGCGCCGGCGGGCTGTAAACATTCAAATTGGCCAATCGAACATGTATAATACAGTTTGTTTACGTAACAAACTGTATTATACTGCCTGCCTCCCGCTGGTGGTTACACTTAGCGATCGACCACCAGCGAGGAGAGCAGGCACAGTATAGCAACACACACACACACTTTAGGAGCCCCACAGACCCCCCGATCACCCGCAGCACCCATCAGACACCCCCCTGTACCCCTCTGCAGCACGCAGCTTCAACCTAACCACCCCCCATATCACCCATCAATCAATCCCTGTCACCACCTGTCACTCCTATTGATCAGATCAGACCCCTAACTACCCCTTAGGGTTATCTGATCACCCCCCACCCCTTCAGATCTCCCCCCCCTCCCTCCCCCCCTGTATACTGCATATCTCTATCTCCCTCTAATAGCCCACTGATCAGCTGTCAATCACCTATCAGTCACCTGTCAATCATCCCTTGTCACCACCTGCCACTGCCCCACATCAGATCAGACCCCCCACTGCCCCTTAGGGACTTCTGATCACCCACCCACCCTTTCAGATCCCCCGAGACCCCCCCCCCCCTGATCACATCAGCAGTCCATTGTTTACATCTTTTTTTCCCTGTAAAAACCCACTTATCACCCATCAATAACCCATCTATCACCCCCTGTCAACACCTGTCACTCCCATCCATCAGATTAGACCCCCAACTACCCCTTAGGGGTATCTGATCACCCACCCACCCCTTCAGATCTCCCCCACCCCTGACCCCCCCCCCCCTGTATACTATCTATCTCCCTGTAATCGCCCACTGATCAGCTGTCAATCACCTATCAGTCACCTGTCAATCATCCCTTGTCACCACCTGTCACTGCCCCACATCAGATCCAGGGCCGGGCCGAGGCATAGGCTGGAGAGGCTCCAGCCTCAGGGCGCAGTGTAGGAGGGGGCGCAGATGTCATTCAGCTGTCATTCCTAATTGTGTATGAAGCAGAAAGAAATAAGAAAAGGGGATACATGGCAGTGACTGCAAGCCAGATAACTAGATATTAAGGTGTTGGAGAGGTTGTGGGCCCTGTGGCGCCTCTTAGTCTAATAGCAATCAGTGTGTGACAGCTGGGGTGGCAATGATGGAGGGGCGCACTTTGGTGTCTCAGCCTTGGGTGCTGGAGGACCTTGTCCCAGCTCTGATCAGATCAGACCTCCAACTGCCCCGGGGCTTCTGATCACCCACCCACCCTTTCAGATCCCCCGAGACCCCCCCCCCCCTGATCACATCAGCAGTCCATTGTTTGCATCTGTTTTTCCCTGCTGTAAACACCCACTTATCACCCGTCAATAACCCATCTATCACCCCTTGTCACCACCTGTCACTCCTATCCATCAGATCAGACCCCCAACTACCCCTTAGGGGCTTCTGATCACCCACCCCCTCAGATCCTCCCCACACCTTACTAGTGCATTGCTTGCGTATATTCACCCCCCTGCCATTGTGTATCTTATCTCCTGTCTGTAAGGCTTGATTGTGCTTTGTTTGGCTACAATTGTCTCAATTGCACTGTGATTGGCATCGATTGTCGCGTGATTGGCTTCAATTGCCCGTAATTGGTTTTGATTGTGCCAATTGCCCACTGATTGGCTGTTTTGCCCTGTGATTAGCATCGATTGTCGTGTGATTGGCTTCAATTGTCACGTAATTGGTTTTTGATTGTCGCGTTATTGGATTCAATTGGTCCGTGATTGGCTTTGATTGCGCCGATTGCTGTAATTGTGTTGTATTTGTCTCGTGATTGTTTTTGATTATTTGTGATTGCTCTCTGATCCCCAACCCCCCCCCCCCCCCCCTCACCATCACTATCACTATCCTAGTGATCTAAAAACTTTTTTAGTATCACTAGTGGTAACAAACAGTTAGGCCAGTTAGCTAAGCAAAAGGGTTGTTAGTGTCAGTTAGTGCTCAGCCCACTGCACCACAGTCACTAATTAGCGTCATCACTGTCGCTAATCAGCATTGGTACTATATAGTATCTGTAAGTGATTATTAGTGATCACAGTCAGATCAGGGGCGTAACTAGAAATCACTGGGCCCCCCTGCGAATATTTGGATGGGGCCCCCCCCATAGGTGCCAAATAATCGTAATGGGGCAGCGTTTCACTGTAAATTAATTGTAAAGTGGGCAGCATTTTACCAGACAATCGTAATGTGGGCCAGAAAATCGTAATGTGGGCAGAGTTCACCAGAAAATCGTAATGTGGGCCTTTAGAAAATCATAATGTGGGCAGAGTTCACCAGAAAATCGTAATGTGGGCACCAGTCACCAGAAAATAGTAACGTGAGCAGCAGTCACCAGAAAATTGTAACGTGGGCAGCATTTACCAGACAATCGTAATGTGGGCAGCGTTTACCAGAATATCGTAATGTGGGACAGAAAATCGTAATGTGGGCAGAGTTCACCAGAAAATTGTAACATGGACAGCATTCACCAGACAATCGTAACTTGGGCAGTGTTCACCAGAAAATCGTAATGTGGGCCAGAAAATCGTAATGTGGGCAGCGTTCACCAGAAAATCGTAACGTGGACAGCATTCACCAGACAATCGTAACGTGGGCAGTGTTCACCAGAAAATCGTAATGTGGGCCAGAAAATCGCAATGTGGGCAGCAGTCACCAGAAAATCGCCATGTGGGCAGCAGTCACCAGAAAATTGCAATGTGGGCATCAGTCACCAGAAAATCCTAATGTGGGCAGCAGTCACTAGAATATCGTAATGTGGGCAGCAGTCACCAGAAAATCCTAATGTGGGCAGCAGTCAGTCACCAGAATGTCGTAATGTGGGCAGCAGACACCAGAAAATCCTAATGTGGGCAGCAGTCACCAGAAAATCGCAATGTGGGCAGCAGTCACCAGAAAATCGCAATGTGGGCAGCAGTCACCAGAAAATCGCAATGTGGGCAGCAGTCACCAGAAAATCCTAATGTGGGCAGCATACACCAGAAAATCGTAATGTGGGCAGCAGACACCAGAAAATTGCAATGTGGGCAGCAGACACCTGAAAATCGCAATGTGGGCAGCAGACACCTGAAAATCGCAATGTGGGCAGCAGACACCTGAAAATCGTAATGTGGGCAGCAGACACCTGAAAATCGTAATGTGGGCAGCAGACACCTGAAAATCGTAATGAGGGCAGCAGACACCTGAAAATCGTAATGAGGGCAGCAGACACCTGAAAATCGTAATGTGGGCAGCAGACACCTGAAAATCGTAATGTGGGCAGCAGACACCAGAAAATCGTAATGAGGGCAGCAGACACCAGAAAATCGTAATGTGGGCAGCAGACACCTGAAAATCGCAATGTGGGCAGCAGACACCTGAAAATCGCAATGTGGGCAGCAGACACCTGAAAATCGTAATGTGGGCAGCAGACACCTGAAAATCGTAATGTGGGCAGCAGACACCTGAAAATCGTAATGAGGGCAGCAGACACCTGAAAATCGTAATGAGGGCAGCAGACACCTGAAAATCGTAATGTGGGCAGCAGACACCTGAAAATCGTAATGTGGGCAGCAGACACCAGAAAACCGTAATGAGGGCAGCAGACACCAGAAAATCGTAATGTGGGCAGCAGACACCTGAAAATCACAATGTGGGCAGCAGACACCTGAAAATCGTAATGAGGGCAGCAGACACCTGAAAATCGTAATGAGGGCAGCAGACACCTGAAAATCGTAATGAGGGCAGCAGACACCTGAAAATCGTAATGTGGGCAGCAGACACCTGAAAATCGTAATGTGGGCAGCAGACACCTGAAAATCGTAATGAGGGCAGCAGACACCTGAAAATCGTAATGAGGGCAGCAGACACCTGAAAATCGTAATGTGGGCAGCAGACACCTGAAAATCGTAATATGCCCCCCCCCCCCCTGGGGCCCGCTCGGAGTTTTGTGGGTGCTGGAGGGGTGGCAGCATGAGGGGAAAGCCTTGCCCACAGTCGGCGGGGAGAGGGGTAGTTCCCCCCTCTCCCTCACCTCGGGGCTCTCCCCTCTGTGCTCCCCTCCAGCTCGTAAGTGTCTGTGGGGCTGTGGTGGGCAGCGAGCGGCGGGCAGATACATACCTACTTCCGTGCGTTCCATTGGAGACTTCTCCCTCTAGCGGCTGACGTCACTTCCGGAAGTGACGTCAGCCGCTAGAGGGAGAAGTCTCCAATGGAACGCACGGAAGCAGGTATGTATCTGCCCGCCGCTCGCTGCCCACCACAGCCCCACAGACACTTACGAGCTGGAGGGGAGCACAGAGGGGAGAGCCCCGAGGTGAGGGAGAGGGGGGAACTACCCCTCTCCCCGCCGACTGTGGGCAAGGCTTTCCCCTCATGCTGCCACCCCTCCAGCACCCACAAAACGGGCCCAAGCGCGCCCCAGGGGGGGGCCGGGCCCCCCCGCGGGCGCAGGGGCTGCAGGGCCTATTCCTACGCCCCTGAGTCAGATCTATATTAGGGTCACTAGGATCCACAAAAAAACGCAGTGTTTGCCCGATCAGACCTGATCGTTCGCCTGCACTGCGTTCAGCCTGCCCCACCGCAGTGACAGAATTTTTTTTTTCTGATCACTGCAGAAAACACTGTACACAAGCTGTGGCACTGTAAACATCAGTTTTGATTTTTTTTTTATCTAAACTCAGCGACCAGAGCTTTCTACCTCTCAAGTACTCCCTTTCGCTAGGTAGGTGCTCTTTTCCTGGGTAGTCTCAGAGGAATACCTCCTAAATTTAGCAGGCCACCATGGCAAAAAAGAGGTTTTCCAATGAAGACATCTACAGGTACATGGACCAGTCGGATGATGATGATTGGGTCGACTTATTCGACGAATCTTCGGGTTCAGAGTACGATCCTGTAGACAGCAGTGGCTCTCTGACCGATAGTTCCGATGACGAGGTTGAGGTCCCGGCTAGAGCCAGGCGTACCACACCCCATGTCACTGGACTGCAGGTGGCGGAAGATCAGTCTCAAGGGCAGCAGAGTGGCGCTGATCTGATTTTTCTTGGTGAGGCATGCACCAGCAGCGCAGCATCTCCTGGACCTATCAACACCAGTACTTCCGCAGAAGACCCTGATGAAGTGGCGGACACCATCCTGGAAGTAGAAAATGGTTCGGTGGTACGTGAATTAAGATCCGATCCGCAGCCACCAAGTAGACGGGCCCGTACTCCCATTGGTTTTCCAGAGGTGCTGGCAAACCCTGATTGGCATTCCCCTGATCCCGCCGCACCCATACTGCCCCCTTTCACCGCCCAGTCTGGAGTCCAGGTGGAGACAGTTGAACTAGGATCGGCCCTAGACTTTTTTGAACTGTTCCTCACCCAGGATCTCCTTGACTTAATTGTGGCTGAGACCAACCTATATGCCACACAATTTATAACCGCCCATCCGAAAAGCTGCCACGCCCAGCCTTTTCGGTGGAAACCACTCCAAGTTTCCGAACTTAAAATTTTTTTGGGCCTTCTCCTCAACATGGGTATTACTAAAAAAAATGTATTGCGCTCTTATTGGTGTACACGCCAAATACATAACATGCCCTTGTTCTCTGCTGCCATGTCCAGGGCGCGATTTGAGATCATCCTGCGCTTCCTGCATTTCAATGACAACGACACCTGTCATGAAAGAGACCACCCAGCTTATGACCGGCTCCACAAAATTCGGCCCCTCATAGACCACCTGTCATCCACATTTGCAGATGCTTATACCCCTGAACAGAACATCTGTGTAGATGAGTCCCTCGTACATTTTACCGGGCGCCTTGGCATCAAACAGTACATCCCAAGCAAGCGCGCCCGGTATGGGGTGAAACTGTATAAGCTCTGTGATAGGGCCACAGGCTATACATCTCGTTTTAGGGTCTATGAGGGAAAATACTCAAAATTGGAGCCGGTCGGATGTCCTGACTACCTGGGGAGCAGTGGAAAGATTGTGTGGGACTTGGTGTCACCCTTGTTCCAGAAGGGGTACCATCTTTATGTGGATAACTTTTACACAAGTGTGGCCCTCTTTCAGCACTTAAAGTTAGAAGGAATCCGATGCTGTGGCACCGTGCGGCCTAGTCGCCGGGGCTTCCCCCAACGGCTCATTAACACCAGACTTCAACGGGGGGAGAGGGCCGCCTTGTGTACCGATGACTTGCTCTCGGTGAAATGGAAGGACAAGAGGGACGTTTACCTTCTGTCTACCATTCACACAGACACGACAGTACAAATTACACGGGCAACAGAGGTCATTGAAAAGCCCCTCGCCGTCCACAGCTATAATGCCAACATGGGAGGGGTGGACTTCAATGACCAGATGTTAGGGCCCTATTTAATTTCCCGGAAAACCAGACGCTGGTATAAGAAAGTGTCTGTGTATTTAATTCAATTGGCGATGTACAACAGCTTTGTTCTCTACAGTAAGGCTGGGAGAACTGGATCTTTCCTTCAATTCCAGGAAGACATTGTTTCGGCACTCCTCTATCCAGAAGGTGCCAGAGCCCAACCCCCAAATGCAACTAGCCGGCTGCATGGAAGGCATTACGCCTACCCGATTCCCAGTACCCAAACTCAACGCAACCCCAGAAAAAGATGTCGTGTCTGCAGCAAGGCTGGAATAAGGCGTGACACCCCCGTTTACTGTCCCCGCTGTCCTGACCAGCCTGGCCTATGCCTAGGGGAGTGTTATGAGAGGTACCACGAGAAGACACACTTTTAGAACCTAGGGAACTACAGACACAGCAGTAGGCACACAAGGGTCTCTCAGTGCTATTTCACACTGGCGCGATGCGTTAGGGCAAATTGCCTAGCAAAAGTCACACTTTGCGGTCCCCCCCCTACGCCGGAAGTGCTTGACTTAACGCTAGTGCATGCCTACGTTACTGCGTGGCTTCTGCGGCAATTTGGGTCGGCCCGGAAGTCATGTTAGTCTACGGCGACGCAGTTAATTACTAGGCCGAATGCTACTCTTGTGGTATTCCCTGAAGATCTATTTTGGGCGAGACGGTGCGGCGGGCTCGACCGACCGGATAGGCCAGTATGCAGTGTGAACCCAAACATCAGGTTTTGAGAGATCCAAATACACTGGCCTGCCAGAAACCTCTCCTTTCACTTGGGACAGAATGCATAATGTACTTCGCCACATATCTGTGCGATTTGCACTTTGCACATTGACCCATGGGGGAGGAGAAGTTTATCCTCAGCTCGCAGGTAAAAAACAAAAAAACAAAAAAACAGGTAAGCAAAAAAGTTAATATTTGGTTACCAATGTTATTGTTTGGTTTGAACATATTTAATAAAGTTTAAAAAGTTAATGTTATTGAAGTGCTTTGCTGCTTGCTTGCTTTTTTTTTTTTTTTTTTTTTTTCTTCTTCTCCCTTTTTTTCCAACCGACCAATCAGCTGCAGCACTGATGGTGCATCCTGACAGAAGCATTGCGCTTCTGTCAGGTTACACAAAATCAGTGCATGCAGCGCTGTAGGACGAGATTTCTCCTCCACAGTAAAAAAGATACGTTTGCCGAGGCATATGGGCCAAGGTGTGGTGTTGGGGATTCATATGCTTTGGCAAGCACTTTGTATCAAAAAAGAACTCAAGCAATGATTTCTCCATTCACATCGATCAATGTGGATGAATAAATCAGGATTGCCTGGGCATACGAGCTGGTGGGTTTGGATTTTTGGGGTGGCAGCTCCTATGTCCAGGCAGACGCCTTCCCCTCCTTTTTGTTTTTTTTTTTTCGTATTTCTTCTCTCTTTTTTCTATCCAGACCGACCGACCGACCGACCAATCAGCTGCAGCACTGATGGTGCATCCTGACAGAAGCATTGCGCTTCTGTCAGGTTACACAAAATCAGTGCATGCAGCGCTGTAGGACGAGATTTCTCCTCCACAATAAAAAAGATACGTTTGCCGAGGCATATGGGCCGAGGAGCGGTGTTGGGGTTCATATGCTTTGGCAAGCACTTTGTATCAAAAAAGAACTCAAGCAATGATTTCTCCATTCACATCGATCGATGTGGATGAATAAATCAGGTTTGCCTGGGCATACGAGCTGGTGGGTTTGGATTTTTGGGGTGGCAGCTCCTATGTCCCTCTTTCTTTTCTTTTTGTTTCACATTTTTTGGCAGATATTTGTTCATCCACATTGATCGATGCGAATGAAGGGATGTTTGCCGTTCATTTTTCCTTTCAGCCCAGAATGCACTACCTGTATGCCCAATATAAGGAGTATAGCAGAAATACTGGCCATACATGTAATGATTGCAGAGGCCCTAAAATGCCAGGACAGACCCCACAAATGACCCCATTTTGGAAAGAGGACACCCCAAAGTATTCCGTGAGGTGCATGGTGAGTTCATAGAAGATTTTGTTTTTTGTCACAAGTTAGCATAAATTGTTGTTTTTTGTTTTTTTTCACAAAGTATCCTTTTCTGCTACTTGTGACAAAAAATCAAAAAATATTTTTTTTTATAAACTCACCATGCCCCTCATGGAATACTTTGTGGTGTCTTATTTTTAAAATGGGGTCATTTGTGGGGTTTGTTAACTGTCCTGTCATGTGGGGGGGGGGGCTAAATTGTGAGCACCCCTGTAAAGCCCAAAGGTAGTCATTGCACGTTGGGCCCCTTAGCGCAGTTAGGCTGCAAAAAAGTGCCACACGTGCTATCGCCGTACCCGGGAGAAGTAGACCAATGTGTTTTAGGGTGTATTTTTACACATACCCATGATGGGTAGAAGAAATCACTCTGTAAATGACAATTTTTTTATTTTTTTTACACACATTTGTCCATTTACAGAGATATTTCTCCCACCCAATATGGGTATGTGTAAAAATACACCCCAAAACACATTGTACTACTTCTCCCGAGTACGGCGATACCACATGTGTGGCCCTTTTTTGCACCCTAACTGCGCTAAGGGGCCCAGAGTCCAATGAGTACCTTTAGCATTTCACAGGTCATTTTGAAACATTTGGTTTCAAGACTACTCCTCACGGTTTAGGGCCCCTAAAATGCCAGCGCAGTATAGGAACCCCACAAATGACCCCATTTTAGAAAGAAGACACCCCAAGGTACTCAATTAGGAGTATGGTGAGTTCATAGAAGATTTTGCTTTTTGTCACAAGTTAGCGGAAAATGATTTTTATTGGTTCTTTTTACCAAGTGTCATTTTCCACTAACTTGTGACAAAAAATAAAATCTTCTATGAACTCACCATACTCCTAACGGAATACCTTGGGATGTCCTCTTTGTAAAATGGGGTCATTTGTGGGGTTCCTATACTGTCCTGGCATTTTAGGGGCCCTAAACCGTGAGGAGTAGTCTTGAAACCAAATTTCTCAAAATGACCTGTGAAATGCTAAAGGTACTCATTGGACTCTGGGCCCCTTAGCGCAGTTAGGGTGCAAAAAAAGTGCCACACATGTGGTACCGCCGGACTCAGGAGAAGTAGTATTATGTGTTTTGGGGTGTATTTTTACACATACCCATATTGCGTGGGAGAAATATCTCTGTAAATTGACAATTGTGTGTAAAGAAATAAAAAAATTGTCATTTACAGAGATATTTCTCCCACCCAATATGGGTATGTGTAAAAATACACCCCAAAACACATTGTACTACTTCTCCCGAGTACGGCGATACCACATGTGTGGCCCTTTTTTGCAGTCTAACTGCGCTAAGGGGCCCAGAGTCCAATGAGTACCTTTAGCATTTCACAGGTCATTTTGAAACATTTGGTTTCAAGACTACTCCTCACGGTTTAGGGCCCCTAAAATGCCAGAGCAGTATAGGAACCCCACAAATGACCCCATTTTAGAAAGAAGACACCCCAAGGTACTCAATTAGGAGTATGGTGAGTTCATAGAAGATTTAGCTTTTTGTCACAAGTTAGCGGAAAATGATTTTTATTGGTTTTTTTTTTACCAAGTGTCATTTTCCACTAACTTGTGACAAAAAATAAAATCTTCTATGAACTCACCATACTCCTAACGGAATACCTTGGGATGTCCTCTTTGTAAAATGGGGTCATTTGTGGGGTTCCTATACTGTCCTGGCATTTTAGGGGCCCTAAACCGTGAGGAGTAGTCTTGAAACCAAATTTCTCAAAATGACCTGTGAAATGCTAACGGTACTCATTGGACTCTGGGCCCCTTAGCGCAGTTAGGGTGCAAAAAAGTGCCACACATGTGGTACCGCCGTACTCAGGAGAAGTAGTATTATGTGTTTTGGGGTGTATTTTTACACATACCCATATTGGGTGGGAGAAATATCTCTGTAAATTGACAATTGTGTGTAAAGAAATCAAAAAATTGTCATTTACAGAGATATTTCTCCCACCCAATATGGGTATGTGTAAAAATACACCCCAAAACACATTGTACTACTTCTCCCGAGTACGGCGATACCACATGTGTGGCCCTTTTTTGCACCCTAACTGCGCTAAGGGGCCCAGAGTCCAATGAGTACCTTTAGCATTTCACAGGTCATTTTGAAACATTTGGTTTCAAGACTACTCCTCACGGTTTAGGGCCCCTAAAATGCCAGAGCAGTATAGGAACCCCACAAATGACCCCATTTTACAAAGAGGACATCCCAAGGTATTCCGTTAGGAGTATGGTGAGTTCATAGAAGATTTTATTTTTTGTCACAAGTTAGCGGAAAATGACACTTGGTAAAAAACCCAATAAAAATCATTTTCCGCTAACTTGTGACAAAAAGTAAAATCTTCTATGAACTCACCATACCCCTAATTGAGTACCTTGGGGTGTCTTCTTTGTAAAATGGGGTCATTTGTGGGGTTCCTATACTGCCCTGGCATTTTAGGGGCCCTAAACCGTGAGGAGTAGTCTTGAAACCAAATTTCTCAAAATGACCTGTGAAATCCTAAAGGTACTCATTGGACTCTGAGCCCCTTAGCGCAGTTAGGGTGCAAAAAAGTGCCACACATGTGGTATCGCCGTACTCAGGAGAAGTAGTACAATGTGTTTTGGGGTGTATTTTTATACATACCCATGCTGAGTGGGAGAAATAACTCTGTAAATGGACAATTGTGTGTAAAAAAAATCAAAAAATTGTCATTTACAGAGATATTTCTCCCACCCAGCATGGGTATGTGTAAAAATACACCCCAAAACACATTGTACTACTTCTCCCGAGTATGGCGATACCATATGTGTGACACTTTTTTGCAGCCAAACTGCGCTAAGGGGCCCACAGTGCAATGACTACCTTTAGGCTTTACAGGGATGCTTACAATTCCGCACCCCCCAAAATGTCAGGACAGTAAACACACCCCATAAATGACCCCATTTTGAAAAATAGACACTTCAAGGTATTCATTGAGGGGCATGTTGAGTCCATGGCAGATTTCATTTTTTTTTTGTTACAAGTTAGCAGAAATGGAAACCTTTTTTTTTTTTTTTTTGTGACAAACTGTCATTTTCCGCTAACTTGTGACAAAAAATAAAATCTTCTATGAACTCACTATGCCTCTCAGTGAATACTTTGGGATGTCTTCTTTCCAAAATGGGGTCATTTGGGGGGTATTTATACTATCCTGGAATTCTAGCACCTCATGAAACATGACAGGTAGTCAGGAAAGTCAGAGATGCTTAAAAATGGGAAAATTCACTTTTTGCACCATAGTTTGTAAACGCTATAACTTTTACCCAAACCAATAAATATACACTGAATGGGTTTTTTTTCATCAAAAACATGTTTGTCCACATTTTTCGCGCTGCATGTATACAGAAATTTTACTTTATTTGAAAAATGTCAGCACAGAAAGTTAAAAAAATCATTTTTTTGCCAAAATTCATGTCTTTTTTGATGAATATAATAAAAACTGAAACTCGCAGCAGCAATCAAATAGCATCAAAAGAAAGCTGTATTAGTGAGAAGAAAAGGAGCCAAAATTAATTTAGGTGGTAGGTTGTATGACCGAGCAATAAACCGTTAAAACTGCAGTGGTCTGAATGGAAAAAACAGCGCTGGTCCTTAAGGGTGGGTAAAGGCTGAGTCCTCAAGTGGTTAAGGGGGGTAAAGCCCTAGGTCCTCAAGTGGTTAAAGCAAAGTTGTAATGCTGGGTGTTAAACCGCTTTAAGGAGCTGCGGTAAGCCACAGCCGCGTTATTAAACTTTTCAGTGGCAGGAAGTCATAAACTATCCATGCCTAGTGTCAATAAGATTGATAGGTTTTGCGGATTAAAAATGTATTATTATTTGTGTGTGAGAGACGTGGGCTGAAATATGGAAAGTGTCATTTTTTTTAGGACTTAAGCTTCCCGCCCAAAATATAATAACGGCCAGTCCATCTCAGGGGCTGACTCTGAGATCCTGCCCTAAAAGCTGGATCATTTATAGGCCAAGAACTGAAATTTGATAACCAGTTCTCCCATTATCCATCTGACCGGAACCAGCTGAAGGACCTTTCTTCACAAACCTTCAGGCTACTTGCACACCAAGACGTTGCGTTAGGTGCTACGTTAAGGTCGCATAACTTGCACCTAACGCAAGGCCTGGTGCTCTTCGATGTGGACGTCAGAGTGAGCCTCGTTGTGCAGCTCACTCTGGCGTCCGTGATGCCGTGATGCGTACTCTTGGATGCATGCGGCATCACGTGGTCCCGCCGGCCAATCGCCGCACAGAGCGGCCGCACCAGGAAGTAAACACTGCACGTCACAACGTGCAGTGAATATTAATTAGCCATGTGCTTGGCCGCTCTCTGCTCCTCCCCAACACGACTGAGCATGTGCAAACAGTCTAACACGGCTTAAGCCGCTCTAACGCCGTAGCATGCTGCACTTTCACTACAATGTGCAGCGTTACATGTAACGCAACGTGGGCAGTGTGAACAGCCCACTTGTGTTACATTGCTGTGCGTTGGGGGAGCGTTACAGGCTGCACTAACGTGCGCCTGTAACGTCCCTGTGTGTAAGCAGCCTTAAAGAGAATCTGTATAAAAAAAAAATGCCCCTGGGGGTACTCACCTCGGGAGGGGGAAGCCTCTGGATCCTATCGAGGCTTCCCCCTTCCTCCTCTGTCCCACGGTGGTCTCGCTGCGGGTCTTGGAAGGCAAGCATGTAAATATTTACCTTTCTGGCTCCAACGCAGGCGCAGTTGCCGCTCTGGTCTCGGAAATAGATGGAAGTAGCCGATTCCAGTCGGGTCCACTCTACTGCGCAGTTTCCGTCTATTTCCATGCTGAGAGCCGCAACAGCGCCACCCGCTGGAGCCAGGGAAGGTAAATATATCAAGCCTTGTCAGGCTTGTCGAGGGAGGATTGCGGGAGACTTCGGGGGTGCCAGCGCTGGATTGCCTGCAGCTACAGGGATGGGGGAAGCCTCATTGGGACCCTGTGGCTTCCCCCTCCTGAGGTAAGCACCCCCCAGGGAATGTTTTTTTTTTTTTTTATACAGGGTCTCTTTAAGTATCCATTTTCATTTGTTTTCCCTTTTTTTATTTTTCGCTGGGCTACCCTTCTCGATAATTGTTTCTTTTGAAAATGTTCTGTATATATTACTTATTTATGTTGCATTTATAATAAAAAAGACTTTCAAGTCGTTTTGTCTCAGCTGCACCCTGCCTTCAGCCAGGCAGAAAGAATCCTAGCCTTTCCAAAGATTGGCTACCCTTTAAGTATTGTATTGTTATAGCCAAAGCAGGGTGGTTAACAATTTTTATTTGCAGGTCCAGATTAGTCAGAAAGGTTTCTCTCTGCAAATGAGAGCAGTGGCAGCTTTGTACCCTGAAATATTGTAAGTAAAGCGTTTCTGTACAGTGCTGCCCATAAGTATTCATACACCTAGCAAATTTTGAGTTAAAGTTACTTTGAATCAACCAGCAAGTAATTTTTTGATGGGAAATTATATAGGTGTCTCCCAAAAGATAATAAAACCATGTACAAGAGGCATTGTTGAGGGGAAAAAAAAACATTTCTCAGCTTTTATTTACATTTGAGCAAAAAGTGTCTAGTCCAAAATTATGCATACCCTTCACAATCTTTCACAGTCTCTTGGAAAAATCCAAAGTTCTATACAATTCCAAATAGTCCAAGCTGTTCTAAAGCATCCTAATTACGCTGATTAATTGGGAACATCTGTTTTAATCAACTCAACAGGTGAAAAAAGCAGCTCTCTGCAGTTGGTTTGTGGACAGACATGGCTAAGACAAAGGAGCTCACTGAGGACCTGCAGCTGCGCATTGTGCCTGCTCACAAGTCAGGAAAGGGCTACCAGGTCATTTCTAAATGTTTTCAAGTTCCAGTGGTTACAGTGCAAAGTATTATTAAAAAATACAAGATACACAGTGGAAAATCTCAGAGGATGTGGTCAGAAGCCAAAAATGACACCTGTGCCAGAATGATAGTGAAAGAGGTGAAAAATAGTTCAAGGATCACCACCAAGGCCATCCTGGTGAATCTGTGCTCCGCTGGTGGCAATGTCTCAAGGCAGACAATCCAACGGACACTGCACACCGCTGGATTCCACGGATCTAGACCAAGGAGGATGCCACTTCTCCAGGTAAGGCACACAAAAGTTTGCTTGGCCTTTGCAAATGCAAATCTGGACAAAGAAGAAGACTTCTGGTCTTCTGTGTTAGGGTTACATGAAACAAAAATGGAATTGTTTCCTTCATTTGGCGTAAAAAAAGGAGAAGCCTTCAACCCAAAGAACACCATCCCCACCGTCAAACATGGTGGTGAGAACCTAATGCTTTGGGGGTGTATTTCAGAGAATGGACCAGGGAACCTAATCACAGTAAACAGCACCATGAAAAAAGAGCAATACATGAGGATTCTCAACAATAACATCAAGCAGTCTGCAGAGAAACTTGGCCTTGGGCACAAGTGGGCATTTCAGCAAGACGATGACCCAAAACAAACAGCAAAAGTGGTGAAGAAATGGTTAGCAGACAAAAACATTACAAGCTACATAGCCGCATCACACCGCAAGTGTCCTGAAACTAGTGTTGGGCGAACATCTAGATGTTCGGGTTCGGGCCGAACAGGCCGAACATGGCCGAACTCCGAACATAATGGAAGTCAATGGGGACCCGAACTTTTGTGCTTTGTAAAGCCTCCTTACATGCTACATACCCCAAATTTACAGGGTATGTGCACCTTGGGAGTGGGTACAAGAGGAAAAAAAATTAGCAAAAAGAGCTTATAGTTTTTGAGAAAATCGGTTTTAAAGTTTCAAAGGGAAAACTGTCTTTTAAATGCGGGAAATGTCTGTTTTCTTTGCACAGGTAACATGCTTTTTGTCGGCATGCAGTCATAAATGTAATACATATAAGAGGTTCCAGGAAAAGGGACCGGTAACGCTAACCCAGCAGCAGCACACGTGATGGAACAGGAGGAGGGTGGCGCAGGAGGAGAAGGCCACGCTTTGAGACACAACAACCCAGGCCTTGCATGAGGACAAGAAGCGTGCGGATAGCAATTTGCATTTTGTCGCCATGCAGTCATAAATGTAATACAGATGAGAGGTTCAATAAACAACGCTAACCCATCACAGATGTTCATTGTTCATGTTACTTGGTTGGGGTCCGGGAGTGTTGCGTAGTCGTTTCCAATCCAGGATTGATTCATTTTAATTTGAGTCAGACGGTCTGCATTTTCTGTGGAGAGGCGGATACGCCGCCGATCTGTGACGATGCCTCCGGCAGCACTGAAACAGCGTTCCGACATAACGCTGGCTGCCGGGCAAGCCAGCACCTCTATTGCGTACATTGCCAGTTTGTGCCAGGTGTCTAGCTTCGATACCCAATAGTTGAAGGGTGCAGATGGATTGTTCAACACAGCTACGCCATCTGACATGTAGTCCTTGACCATCTTCTCCAGGCGATCGGTGTTGGAGGTGGATCTGCACGCTTGCTGTTCTGTGTGCTGCTGCATGGGTGTCAGAAAATTTTCCCACTCCAAGGACACTGCCGATACCATTCCCTTTTGGGCACTAGCTGCGGCTTGTGTTGTTTGCTGCCCTCCTGGTCGTCCTGGGTTTGCGGAAGTCAGTCTGTAGGCGTACAACTGGCTAGAGGAGGGGGAGGATGTCAATCTCCTCTCTAAAGTCTCCACAAGGGCCTGCTGGTATTCTTCCATTTTGACCTGTCTGGCTCTTTCTTCAAGCAGTTTTGGAACATTGTGTTTGTACAGTGGATCCAGAAGGGTATAAACCCAGTAATTGGTGTTGTCCAGAATGCGCACAATGCGTGGGTCGCGTTCAATGCAGTCCTAGGCCGAAGAGGTCATAGCCTAGGGTCACAAAACCTGTTTATTTGGGCTATTTCAATGGTAGTGATGGTGGCGTACATAAATCGCAGCAATGGCCGTTAGCAACGTCTGAATCTCACGAAATGTCTCATGCAGGTAGAAGACATATTGTTAGACTTGGGCTCCAAAGATGGGTTCCCTACATCTCTGCAAACCAGAGTTACAGGGCTCCAAATTTGGTAAAATCCCCCATAGGCTTTCATTGGGCCTCCTATTTACAGTTCCAAAATCTCACATCTTTTCAAAGGGCAATTACTCAGCAGTGGCAAATTTTCTAGCATTGTAGGGACCCTTAGGGGGAACATGACTGGTGAGTTTCGGGCCCCTAGGCCAAAGAGGTCATAGCCTAGGGTCACAAAAACCTGTTTATTTGGGCTATTTCAATGGTAGTGATGGTGGCGTACATAAATCGCAGCAATGGCCGTTAGCAACGTCTGAATCTCACGAAATGTCTCATGCAGGTAGAAGACATATTGTTAGACTTGGATTCCAAAGATGTGGTCCCTACATCTCTGCAAACCAGAGTTACAGCGGTCCAAAATTGGTAAAATCCCCCATAGGATTTCATTGCCTCCCTATTTCACTTTCCAAAATCTCACATCTTTTCAAAGGGCAATGGCTCAGCAGTACCAAATTTTCTAGCATTGTAGGGACCCTTAGGGGGAACATGACTGGTGAGTTTCGGGCCCCTAGGCCGAAGAGGTCATAGCCTAGGGTCACAAAAACCTGTTTATTTGGGCTATTTCAATGGTAGTGATGGTGACGTACATAAATCGCAGCAATGGCCGTTAGCAAAGTCTGAATCTCACGAAATGTCTCATGCAGGTAGAAGACATATTGTTAGACTTGGATTCCAAAGATGGGGTCCCTACATCTCTGCAAACCAGATTTACAGGGGTCCAAAATTGGTAAAATCCCCCATAGGATTTCATTGCCTCCCTATTTCACTTTCCAAAATCTCACATCTTTTCAAAGGGCAATGGCTCAGCAGTACCAAATTTTCTAGCATTGTAGGGACCCTTAGGAGGAACATGACTGGTAAGTTTCGGGCCCCTAGGCCGAAGAGGTCATAGCCTAGGGTCACAAAAACCTGTTTATTTGGGCTATTTCAATGGTAGTGATGGTGGCGTACATAAATCGCAGCAATGGCCGTTAGCAACGTCTGAATCTCACGAAATGTCTCATGCAGGTAGAAGACATATTGTTAGACTTGGATTCCAATGATGGGGTCCCTACATCTCTGCAAACCAGAGTTACAGGGGTCCAAAATTGGTAAAATCCCCCATAGGATTTCATTGCCTCCCTATTTCACTTTCCAAAATCTCACATCTTTTCAAAGGGCAATGGCTCAGCAGTACCAAATTTTCTAGCATTGTAGGGACCCTTAGGGCCCGTTCACACTGCACGCGTTTCCAGCCGCGTTTTGGAAACGCGTGCAGGTGGCCAAAACCCACGACATCAGACATTGCATAGAGTGCAATGTCTGATGTTCACACAGCATGCGTTCCGGACCTGTGCGGTCCGGGAACGCATGCTGCACGCAGATTTTACAAAAACGCGCGGCTGTCCCATTCACTTTTCAGTGATGGGATCAGCCACGCAATGCATACGAACGTGGACATGCGTGCGTTCGTACGCGTTGCGGTCCGCATGCGTTGCGGTCCGCATTTTGTAGTCTGAACGGGCCCTTAGGGGGATCATGACTGGTCAGTTTTGCCACTGCTGAGCCATTGCCCTTTGAAATGGTGTGAGATTTTGGAACGGTAAATAGGAGGCCCAATGAAAGCCTATGGGGGATTTTACCAATTTTGGACCCCTGTAACTCTGGTTTGCAGAGATGTAGGGACCCCATCTTTGGAATCCAAGTCTAACAATATGTCTTCTACCTGCATGAGACATTTCGTGAGATTCAGTCTTTGCTAACGGCCATGGCTGAGATTTATGTACGCCACCATCACTACCATTGAAATAGCCCAAATAAACAGGTTTTTGTGACCCTAGGCTATGACCTCTTCGGCCTAGGGGCCCGAAACTCATCAGTCATGTTCCCCCTAAGGGTCCCTACAATGCTAGAAAATTTGGTACTGCTGAGCCATTGCCCTTTGAAAAGATGTGAGATTTTGGAAAGTGAAATAGGGAGGCAATGAAATCCTATGGGGGATTTTACCAATTTTGGACCCCTGTAACTCTGGTTTGCAGAGATGTAGGGACCCCATCTTTGGAATCCAAGTCTAACAATATGTCTTCTACCTGCATGAGACATTTCGTGAGATTCAGACTTTGCTAACGGCCATGGCTGAGATTTATGTACGTCACCATCACTACCATTGAAATAGCCCAAATAAACAGGTTTTTGTGACCCTAGGCTATGACCTCTTCGGCCTAGGGGCCCGAAACTCACCAGTCATGTTCCCCCTAAGGGTCCCTACAATGCTAGAAAATTTGGTACTGCTGAGCCATTGCCCTTTGAAAAGATGTGAGATTTTGGAAAGTGAAATAGGGAGGCAATGAAATCCTATGGGGGATTTTACCAATTTTGGACCCCTGTAACTCTGGTTTGCAGAGATGTAGGGAACCCATCTTTGGATCCCAAGTCTAACAATATGTCTTCTACCTGCATGAGACATTTCGCGAGATTCAGACGTTGCTAACGGCCATTGCTGCGATTTATGTACGTCAGACTCGCCACCATTGAAATTGCCCAAATAAACAGGTTTTGTGACCCTAGGCTATGACCTCTTCGGCCTAGGACTGCATTGAACGCGACCCACGCATTGTGCGCATTCTGGACAACACCAATTACTGGGTTTATACCCTTCTGGATCCACGGTACAAACACAATGTTCCAAAACTGCTTGAAGAAAGAGCCAGACAGGTCAAAATGGAAGAATACCAGCAGGCCCTTGTGGAGACTTTAGAGAGGAGATTGACATCCTCCCCCTCCTCTAGCCAGTTGTACGCCGACAGACTGACTTCCGCAAACCCAGGACGACCAGGAGGGCAGCAAACAACACAAGCCGCAGCTAGTGCCCAAAAGGGAATGGTATCGGCAGTGTCCTTGGAGTGGGAAAATTTTCTGACACCCATGCAGCAGCACACAGAACAGCAAGCGTGCAGATCCACCTCCAACACCGATCGCCTGGAGAAGATGGTCAAGGACTACATGTCAGATGGCGTAGCTGTGTTGAACAATCCATCTGCACCCTTCAACTATTGGGTATCGAAGTTAGACACCTGGCACAAACTGGCAATGTACGCAATAGAGGTGCTGGCTTGCCCGGCAGCCAGCGTTATGTCGGAACGCTGTTTCAGTGCTGCCGGAGGCATCGTCACAGATCGGCGGCGTATCCGCCTCTCCACAGAAAATGCAGACCGTCTGACTCAAATTAAAATGAATCAATCCTGGATTGGAAACGACTACGCAACACTCCCGGACCCCAACCAAGTAACATGAACAATGAACATCTGTGATGGGTTAGCGTTTCCGGTCCCTGTTTATTGAACCTCTCATCTGTATTACATTTATGACTGCATGGCGACAAAATGCAAATTGCTATCCGCACGCTTCTTGTCCTCATGCAAGGCCTGGGTTGTTGTGTCTCAAAGCGTGGCCTTCTCCTCCTGCGCCACCCTCCTCCTGTTCCATCACGTGTGCTGCTGCTGGGTTAACGTTACCGGTCCCTTTTCCTGGAACCTCTTATATGTATTACATTTATGACTGCATGCCGACAAAAAGCATGTTACCTGTGCAAAGAAAACAGACATTTCCCGCATTTAAAAGACAGTTTTCCCTTTGAAACTTTAAAATCGATTTTCTCAAAAACTATAAGCTCTTTTTGCTAAATTTTTTTTTCCTCTTGTACCCACTCCCAAGGTGCACATACCCTGTAAATTTGGGGTATGTAGCATATAAGGAGGCTTTACAAAGCACGAAAGTTCGGGTCCCCATTGACTTCCATTATGTTCGGAGTTCGGCCATGTTCGGCCCGAACCCGAACATCTAGATGTTCGCCCAACACTACACGTGACCCGTTCAGCCAATCACAGCGCTAGCCGAACGTTCGGGTAACGTTCGGCCATGCGCTCTTAGTTCGGCCATGTGGCCGAACAGTTTGGCCGAACACCATCAGGTGTTCGGCCGAACCCGAACATCACCCGAACAGGGTGATGTTCTGCAGAACCCGAACAGTGGCGAACACTGTTCGCCCAACACTACCTGAAACACATGCACGGCAATGGAAGCGTTTCCACTGCTGCATGTTGTGCGGAGCGGTGCAGCCGCGTCCCATCTCCTCCATTGACTTCCGCATCAGGAGATGCGGAAGTGATGCGATGCAGCTAGGTAGGCGCATTTGCATCATTTTGTAGTGGAAACGGTCCCCAAGTGTGCACCTAGCCTCAAAGCATTTCCTCAATGGCAGTTGCTAAATCTACAGTAGCTGACAAAATGTGTGCAAGGGAGTATGGAGGCTGGCTGGTATCTTATTATTATGGCAGCTAAACTGCCGTTCAGGAAATGCTTTTGAAAACAAGGAAAACCCAGAGAATTCATCATGTACAGATGGACTAGTCCAAAAACTGTCAGTTCGGTTTTTGAACTGCTTACTTTTTTCGCTGGAGTGGTCCTTTACTGAATGGCTTTTTTGCCATCCAACTTTTAAAATAGTGTGCAGCGAGCAGGTAGGCTGGTCAGCATCTTTGTATAAGTCCTTTTCAGGGAGTGTCTTTATAAGTAACAAAGGCCATGCTGAGAATCTCCCATAAAACGATGGACTAGTCCAAAACCTGTTACCTACTGTAAGTGACAGCAACTTAGGAGAAAAGTAATTATGGCTCATTTTACTCTGGAAGACATGTACTTCTTATTTGTACAGTCGTGTGAAAAACTATTTGCCCCCTTCCTGATTTCTTATTCTTTTGCATGTTTGTCACACTTAAATGTTTCTGCTCATCAAAAACCGTTAACTATTAGTCAAAGATAACATAATTGAACACAAAATGCAGTTTTAAATGATGGTTTTTATTATTTAGTGAGAAAAATAACTCAAAACCTACATGGCCCTGTGTGAAAAAGAAATTACCCCCTGAGCCTAATAACTGGTTGGGCCACCCTTAGCAGCAATAACTGCAATCAAGCGTTTGCGATAACTTGCAACGAGTCTTTTACAGCGCTCTGGAGGAGTTTTGGCCCACTCATTTTTGCAGAATTGTTGTAATTCAGCTTTATTTGAGGGTTTTCTAGCATGAACCGCCTTTTTAAGGTCATGCCACAACATCTCAATAGGATTCATGTCAGGACTTTGACTAGGCCACTCCAAAGTCTTCATTTTGTTTTCCTTCAGCCATTCAGAGGTGGATTTGCTGGTGTGTTTTGAGTCATTGTCCTGCTGCAGCACCCAAGATCGCTTCAGCTTGAGTTGACGAACAGATGGCCGGACATTCTCCTTCAGGATTTTTTGGTAGACAGTAGAATTCATGGTTCCATCTATCACAGCAAGCCTTCCAGGTCCTAAAGCAGCAAAACAACCCCAGACCATCACACTACCACCACCATAATTTACTGTTGGTATGATGTTCTTTTGCTGAAATGCTGTGTTTCTTCTACGCCAGATGTAGCGGGACACGCACCTTCCAAAAAGTTCAACTTTTGTCTCGTCAGTCCACAAGGTATTTTCCCAAAAGTCTTGGCAATCATTGAGATGTTTTTTTAGCAAAATTGAGACGAGCCTTAAAGGGATACTGTAGGGGGTCGGGGGAAAATGAGCTGAACTTACCCGGGGCTTCTAATGGTCCCCCGCAGACATCCTGTGTTGGCGCAGCCACTCCCCAATGCTCCGGCCCCGCCTCCGGTTCACTTCTGGAATTTCTGACTTTAAAGTCTGAAAACCACTGCGCCTGCGTTGCCGTGTCCTCGCTCCCGCTGATGTCACCAGGAGTGTACTGTGCAGACACAGACCATACTGGACCTGCGCTGTGCGCTCTTGATGACATCAGCGGGATCGAGGACACGGCAACGCAGGCGCAGTGGTTTTCAGACTTTAAAGTCAGAAATTCCAGAAGTGAACCGGAGGCGGGGCCAGAGCATCGGTGAGTGGCTGCGCGGGCGCAGGACGTCTGCAGGGGACCATTAGAAGCCCCGGGTAAGTTCAGCTCATTTTCCCCCGACCCCCCTACAGTATCCCTTTAATGTTCTTTTTGCTTAAAAGTGGTTTGCGCCTTGGATATCTTCCATGCAGGCCGTTTTTGCCCAGTCTCTTTCTTATGGTGGAGTCGTGAACACTGACCTTAATTGAGGCAAGTGAGGCCTGCAGTTCTTTAGATGTTGTCCTGGGGTCTTTTGTGACCTCTCGGATGAGTTTTCTCTGCGCTCTTGGGGTAATTTTGGTCTGCCGGCCACTCCTGGGAAGGTTCATCACTGTTCCATGTTTTTGCCATTTGTGGATAATGGCTCTCACTGTGGTTCGCTGGAGTCCCAAAGCTTTAGAAATGGCTTTATAACCTTTACCAGACTGATAGATCTCAATTACAGTACTTTTGTTCTCATTTGTTCCTGAATTTCTTTGGATCTTGGCATGTCTAACTTTTGAGGTGCTTTTGGTCTACTACTCTGTGTCAGATAGCTCCTATTTAAGTGATTTCTTGATTGAAACAGGTGTGGCAGTAATCAGGCCTGGGGGTGACTACAGAAATTGAACTCAGATGTGATAAACCAAAGTTAAGTTATTTTTTAACAAGGGGGGGCAATCACTTTTTCACACAGGGCCATGTAGATTTGGAGTTTTTTTTCTCACTAAATAATAAAAATTGTCATTTAAAACTGCATTTTGTGTTCAATTATGTTATCTTTGACTAATAGTTAACGGTTTTTGATGAGCAGAAACATTTAAGTGTGACAAACATGCAAAAGAATAACAAATCAGGTATTTTAAATGTTACAATTTCTCGTGATAGTGGTCCTTTAAAGAGACTCTGAAGCGAGAATAAATCTCGCTTCAGAGCTCATAGTTAGCAGGGGCACGTGTGCCCCTGCTAAACCGCCGCAATAGCGCCGCTAAACGGGGGTCCCTTCACCCCCAAACCCCCCACTGCGACACTTGGTCGCAGACTTGGTCGCTCCTGGAGGCAGGGCTAACGGCTGCAGCCCTGCCTCCAGTCACGTCTATCAGCGGCGCATCGCCGCCTCTCCCCCGCCCCTCTCAGTGAAGGAAGACTGAGAGGGGTGGGGGAGAGGCGGAGATACGCGCTGACAGACGCGCGTGGGGCAGGGTTGCGGCGGTTAGCCCTGCCCCAACCAGGAAGCGCCCCCCGCATTACGGAGGGGATTTGGGGGATCAGGGACTCCCGTTAAGCCGCGGGATAGCGGCGGTTTAGCAGGGGCACACGTGCCCCTGCTATCTATGAGGTCTGAAGCGAGATTTATTCTCGCTTCAGACTATCTTTAAACCCAGCCAAGTGGTTTGGACAGGACCAAACAAAATTGGCCTGTTTATTCTAATGTCCAACACTATTTATTAATTATGGTGTCACTTAACTGATGTAATTACATGTGACTTTATGGCAGAAAAACAGTTTCAATACTAAGGGCATATTCACAGTGGGACGTTGCGTTGTAATGCGACGTTAAAGTTGCAACGCAGCATTAAACCGCAACGCAAAAAAAAGGTGGTAACGCACATCAATGCTGCGTTACCATGACATACAGTAGATACAGTGGCGCATACAGTCAATGAAAAATATGCCTCTCTGTATCTGTTAACGTTTGCGTTTAGAGGTAATGCACTGCAAGCAATGAGTTACCATAACGCAACATTTACAACGTTACTTTAACATCGCACTGTGAATGTTGCATAGGCTTAACATTACAATGCATTATATTGCCTTATAATTACTTTATAGCGCAGGACAATAAGGTCCCACTGTGAATGCGACCTAAACCCATAAAATGGTTAAAAATAAAGACAGGAAACACACACTCAGGCCATAGATATCGATAAATTAAGCCATTGGTGGAAGGATCTCACCTGTATAGATGTCTGCTGTAGCCGTACAGGTCAACAAGCAGGCTTGCAGGCTTGCATCCAGGGGCGTAACAATAGACCCTACAAGGGATGCAGCCGCAGGAGGGCCCAGATGCCACAGGGGGCCCGGTGGGGGGGAGAAGATTATTTTCCCTGTTCTGAGAGATTGACAACTAAGGGCACGGAGAGAGAAAAACTTTCTGCTCTCTGCACAATTGATCTAATGACTGCATCTGCTCAGCCACTGATAAGGTATCATACAAAATTTTGCAGACAATGATTTGCAGACAGTCCCTATTCAGTGTGCAGCAGGGTCTTGTGTACAGCGCCCTGCCCCGAACCTCTCTACCCCTCCCTTAGTGCTGTGTACTGTAGTGATGGTGTAGAAGTCTGCAGAGCCAGTTCTGCTCCATCAGATTTGGACAGAGTGATTTTAACAAGCTGAGGCTGGGAGCACACTCGTCTGTCAGTTTTCTGTATGCGTTTTCTGTCCACCATTTGTGTCTGTAAGTGTGAAAACATACACGTTTAATCACAGAAACTAATGTAATTGATAGAGAAAATGCCTGCAGTGCTTTACTGCTGTCAGTTTTTATCTGCATGGGGAAAACAAAAACACATTCAAGTGTGCACTAGCCAACTCAATAACATTGGTTCTCAGTTTACCTGTGCAGAAAGCGAGGGTGGAGGGGCATCCAAAGTTTTGCAGGGGGGCCCAGTGATTTCTAGTTATGCCCCTGCTTGCATCCCACTTAGCCGGGGACAGGGCCTCATGGACAGAGCTTCGGAACCTCCTATATGGTACTGCTAGTCAATGTTGTTCCACAGCTGCACGCTGTGGTAAGTTTGGACTGAGTTTGGCAACCTCAGCTAATAGATTAAAGCTGGCCATACGCTAGGCCGATTACCCGCCGATCAACAGCAGATTCGATCACTGGGACCGAATCTGCTGTCAAATCGTTCATGCAACACGCTAATTTTCTATCTATTTCGGCCCAACATAGATCGGTCCCGTCGAGCGCGCTGTGCGGGAAATTACCATCGATCGCCAGGGGTAAGGAGCGCATCGCTAGCGGCGTACGACCGACGCAGGTATACATTACCTGAAGCTGGCTCCCGGCATCTTCTCCGCATCACCTCCCGGCTCCCGGCTGGCATCTTCTCCGCATCAGCTTCTGCATCCCGGCATCAGCATAACTTCCTGTGTCACTGCAGTGACAGCGGAAGTACAAATAGAGGGCGCTCTATTTGAACTTCCGCTGTCACTGGAGTGACAGAAAGTTATGCCGGATGCCGGGATGCGGAAGCTGATGCGGAGAAGATGCCCGCCGGGAGCCGATGCGGAGAAGATGCCGGGACCAGGCTTAAGGTAATGTATGCGGGGGCCCGGGGGTCAACAGCGGCAGCTCAGCAGATGGTGAATCGGTTTCAGGCTGAAATCGATTCACAATCTGTTTGCAGTAAAGGCAGCCATACGATCCCTCTCTGATCAAATTTGATCAGAGAGGGATCTATCTGTTGGTCGAATCTGATGGCAAATCGACCAGTGTATGGCTACCTTAAAAGCTGGTAAGTGTAAGTACTAAGAGTAATTAACTGGCAATGATGTACAAGACATTTTTCCAGCTTCGGTTCATAGGGCCTTAGAGTCTCCAATTATTAAAAAAAAAAAGGTTCTAAATCTGTTATGTTTATTTTCATATTTTATTTGCTTAATTAATGTTGCTTTTAATAGAATGAATTCCCTTGTTATGAAAATCGGCAAAATGTTTTATAGACTTTGATGTATCACTTCAATATATTTGTCCTGTGTTTGTTGAGCCATTTATGAAAAAGTTGTTTGGTTGGGCCCAAATATTGTAGGCAGCGCGGGCAAACTTGGAGGTACACTATGAGGTCTCTTTTGTAATTTAAAAAGTGCTCATGGGCCATCTTGTATCATTTATTTTGGACTGAAAATGCTTGCAGTTGTCTATTATAGTTGTGCAGCAGTGACACCTTGTGGATTTGCAGTGATAGCGGCCCACTTTCCAATTTTATTCCCATTTCTTACATTTTGTTGATTGGTTGTCAACAAATTTAGGCTTTAGGCTAGGCGCTATTATGTATGGACCTAGTTCTTCTGTATGTGATTCTCCTGTATATTTCTTCTGTATTCTGTATGTGATTATGGGGTGAGGAAGAACTATAGATTTTAGTAGAGGATACCCTAATAAGATTGGCCAGTGTTTTTCAATAATTTCTATGCATATTAGACTGATTAGAATAGTACATGATTTTCGACTTATTTTTATCATCCAGTTCAGTGGTCTGTACAACCTTCAGGCCGCCCATGAGGCGGGGTAAGGCAGGTTCCTCAGGCGATAGTTGGTGCCTTGATAGCAGCTGTCCTCCAGATCACTTTCAGGCCTCTTGCGCACTACATGCGATTCTTTGCTCATTTGCGATTTTGACGCGATTTTACATGCGATTCCGATTTGCGATTTTTAATCAGTACTGCATGATGCTTTTTTTCTGCGTTTTTCTTCTTATTTTGATAGCATCCAGGGAAAAATCGAAATCGCAAATTGGATTTGCAGTGTGCAGGGGGCCTCACTACAAATCCCTTGGTACTCATCTTAGGTAACAAATTGTGCAGCATGAAACAGCCTGCTCGTGGAATTGTTCAACACATAGCTAACTCAGCAAAAACATATCTTACTTCTCGTTGGATAGACCTCTATTTATCTATTAAACATGTTATTGATAAGATACACAGGGTCATGATCTTCGAAAGGATGATAGTGACCGTGCAGGATCGGATGCTCCAATTTGACAAAAACTGGGCCCCTTGAGTTGATTATGCTGATAGCAAGGGATTGCGATACCTCTTGTTTTTTCAGTAATCCTTTGTTATCCCCAATTTGTTTTTTCATATCAAGGTTCATAAAGACCCTGCCTGGAGGTGGACCGCACTTTCTTTTTGATATCTAAGTTAATTCATTTTGCTACTATTTATAGTGGTTCTTCTGAAGTCACGTGTTCAGTCTTCATGCTGTCATCTTTTTTGTCTGAATTTGAACAATGTTTGCGTTCTATTATTTTTTTTTATGTCTGCGTGGGGACACATTGCTCTTCCCTTGCAGTGAGGTAGCTAGGGTATTTGACACCCGGTGCGGATTATTTACAGACAACCCCCCCCCCCAAAAAAAAAGGAAAGGAGGGAGTGCAATGCTCAAAGCACACATGGTAGAAAAAAATAAAAATGGGTGTGGCCATGACGAAACGCAGGTAGTGCCCTAAGTGTCCTCCAAAAACACAGTTAAGCAGCAAAATATATCAATTTTCCTGTAGTATTTCTTTTGATTAATTTATTAGCATACCATTTAGTAATAATGAGCCCCCAAAAGCCAAATGCTGCAAAAATAACCCCAAAGTAGTAAATGCAGTCACAATTACCATCAAATATTAAATGCAGCAACATTACCTACCACACATGCAATGAGGCAAATGTTACCTCTGACACATGAAATGCAGCAAACAATACCTCCAATACATGCAATGAAACAAACGTTACCTCAGACTCATAAATTGCTGCAAACTTTACCTCCCACACATGCAATGAGGAAAACGTTATCTCCCACACATGAAATGCAGTAAATGATACCTCTGACACATGCAATGAGGCAAACAATACCTCCGACACATGAAATAAAGGAAACATGAAATGCTGCAAACATTACCTCCCACACATGTTAAAATGCAGTAAACGGGGCTTCCGGTTCCGACGCCTGGATGTAAGCAGCGGTGAGTGAGCGCTCCGCAGATCGCACTGACCTCAATCAGCCCATACTGCAGCTAAAGTGCCCGCACACTTCTGAACGAGCGGCGACTGCAGAGAGGACTCCAACGGCTCCACTTAGCACCCCACATGGATCGCTACGTTATGCGATCCGGCTGCAAGAGGAACAAGGAAGGCGGGGAGGAGGAGGAAGACAACATGGCGCCCGGCAGCTGCCCTCCACACGCAGATAGCGAGGACCGCTCTCCAGAATGGGAAAGCGATCAGCAACAAGAGGACTCGGAAGCCGGAGACGGCTCTCAAGCAGGAGGTGAGTGGCCATCACATATAGTTGATTACAAACAGATTGCAGGCAGCAGAGGTAGTCAAGACTTTAAAGCCAGAGCTGTACACTGCAATACAGGCAGCACTTTACCGCTCCCTCCGTGACATACAGCGACAAATTCAAAAACATGATACCAGGTTTACTCAGGCAGAGGATCGCATCCAAAGCCTAGAGGACTTTAAAGCTACTGAAGAGAGTAAAGCAAAAGTGCAGGCAGAGGAGAACAAACAAATGCGCGCCAAATTGCAAGATCTAGAGAATAGGTCCAGGCGAAACAATTTAAGAATGGTGGGCCTTCCTGAGTCAATGCAACCACATGCCCTTCATGAATTTGCAGCATCATCCTTACCAAAGTTGCTGGGCCTAAAAAAGGGCTACAAGGTGGAGAGGGCACACAGGGTAGGCCCACCGTGCAATGCTAATGACAAACGACCCGCACGCATGGTTATGACATGCTACCTGGACTTTGCAGATAAAACAGTTATTCTCAGAGCATATAGAGCACTAGAGGGTCTACTAGTTTTCCAAGGAGCCACCATTCGCCTATTTAACGATTACTCGGCAGAGGTATCCAAGTACAGGCAAGAGTTTAACCCTGCTTTTGCAAAATGCATTCAGCTGAATCTAAAGTTCTCCTTACAATACCCTGCCATATTATCTATAACTGATGAAACTGAACAGCAGCACACTTTTTGTTCGCCCAAAGATGCCATGAAATTTCTCAACTCCTACAAACCAGCATCACCTCCACGCGATCCAGATTAAAATGGCCCTGCAGATAAGTGGAGATATTGAAATGATTTATAGGGGGCACTGCATAAACTTGCATAAATGCCTGTACAAGTGACGGTTTACTTCAAAAACGAATCGTTTACTATGGTTAAAATCAGTTGAGTACAGACTATGTTTTTGGGTTTGGTGCGGCCAGCGCCATCTTGGAGACTAAAGGAAGATGGAACTGCTTCCAGGGAAGAGGAGAAGTCATGTTGCAATGTTTTGCTCTTTGGTTTGTTTCTTATTATGGTTCTGCAAAGCACACTTCAAAATCCTTATAAACTCTCAACAGCCTCAGCGTGACATGATCCGCAATGCCCTATTTATTGTCCAGTGCTGCGTAATATGTTGGCGCTTTATAAATACAATAAATAAATAAATGTATATCGTGGCTGGCTGGGTGCTAAAGATTATGACATATCTGCTAAGATAATGGATTTTGGTCTGTTAAAATGTTGGGGGGTTAGGGGAGGGGGAGGGAGTTTCTGCAGCTCTGTCTTGGCCTTGGGCTATATTGCTGTGGGATTTCTTGTGGTGGGGGGATACTTTTTATGATTTGTACACTGTGTGTTCTATTTCCTGACCAAGCTCTTGTTTTATAGAGTGAAACTAGTCCTAGTCGAATGACACTAGCACTGTAAATTGTATATATCACCCATTTCTACCCCAGCTCTATACCTTCTGTGAAGGCATTTTTTCATGGCTATAATACTACTATGTAGGAGCATACAGGTCTCTCTGTGATTGATGGCAGTCTCACACTTAGCCTCCACCACAGTTATGTTACCATACTCCTATTTTGCCATGTGCTTGTGCAATCACTTTTAACAGTACTCTGCCGTGGTGGGACTAGCTACACCCCAGTATCCTATGAATGATTGCCAGCACTGGGGGGGGGGGGGGGGGTCAGCAAAGACCTCGCACCTTACAGCAACGTACTTTTATTTCTTTCTTGCATATATATGTGTATCAGTACTAAAGTGAGACTGACAGTTATGATACTTGTGTCAAGTCTCTCCCCATACTTGTATATATGTTATTTGGAGACCTGTTGATCACTGGTTTACAAGACTACAATCCAGCTGATTGACCAGTGACTCCTTACGTCACTTATTTTGTACATATAGGTTAGGCCCCTTGTTGGGACATAGTTTGTGAACAAATATTACCTGTACTCCCATTCGTTTTGTTTATGGGACGGAGTTTCTGGTCAGCTCTCATCATGTATGGTTCATTGTGGTTAGAAATTTTGTGTGGACTCGCAGTCGATACACCTGACCCAGGGTAGAATGGCTATTAAGATCACATCTTGGAATGTGAAGGGGCTCAGGTCACCAGGCAAATGGTCAATAGTGCTAAGACACTTAAAAAAACTGCACACAGAAATTGCATTATTACAAGAAACCCATCTCTCTGAGGAACAATTTATATACATGAAGAAATCATGGGTTGGTCGGGTTTATGGTTCACCAGCACAGGGAGGAAATCTGGGGTATTAGTTTTATTACATAAACATTTTTAGGGGGAAGTTCTAGATCATAGCAGTGATGGAGAAGGAAGATGGGTGAGGATTTGACTGCGAGTTCAATGTGAAGAATATGATATAATGAGTGTGTATGCCCCTACGGTAGAGGACAGGCAATTTTTGGTGAATCTTCTTGCCAGCACAATATCCACAAATCCAGTTAAAGTAATACAAGGAGGGGACTTCAACTCACTTATGCACATTCACCCGGATGAATCCCAGTACACGTTTTATTCAGTCCCGCAAAATGTCTGGTCCCGCTTGGATTATTTTTTAATAGCACCAACTATGCTGCACCAAATTGAATCAGTTGAAATGTTGAATCTTATGATCTCTGATCATGCACCAATTTAGTTAAGGTTAGTCCCTATGTTACCGAGGGGAGTAGACATCTTGTGGAAGTTTCCGGCATATTTATACGAGGATGAGGGGTTCAAAGCAATGCTTCAACAGTGGCTATGAGAAGATCAAGAGACAAACTCAGAACATCTAGAAAATATCTCACTGTATTGGGATCTAAACCGCTAATGAGGGGTAGGATATTCAGCTATGTGGCGGGCAGGAAAAAAACAATAAAACATACAATATCCTGAATCAGTAGAGCTTCTCTGAGAGGCACATAAAGCATTCCTTAATAATCCCTCCCCAGATAATAAAATGGCATGGCTACGAGCCAGAGGTAATATGGATAACTGCCTAAAAAATAGAGATAAATACCTGAAAACGTATAAAAAATCTATATTTCCATAAATACGGTAATAAAATGGGTACATTGCTAGCACGTTTATCTAAGCCACCATTTCAAAATACAGTTATACCGGGTCTCCGAACTGAGTCTGGACAGATAACATATGATCCTAAAGTAATAAACACTACTTTCATAACCTATTACCAGAACCTCTATCATTAAGAGGGTAGTCAGACCCGACTCTCAGCTGGCTTTGAGAAACTTGAAAGTCTAAATCTTCCAAAATTAAGCGATGAAAAGCTTGAATTTTTGAATGCTGAAATTACAACAGCAGAGGTATTAGGTACAATAAAGCATTTGTCAAACCGTAAAGCACCTGGTCCTGATGGCCTGTCCCCTGAATATTATAAGATGCTGAGATCCAATCTGGCTCCTTTAATGACTCGACTGTTTAACCACATCCTAACAGGTAATTACTCAATATTGTCCAATCTCGCATATATAAAGTTATTACCCAAACCCGGGAAGGACTCCCTAGCTCCCGGCTCATATCGACCCATTTCCTTGATCAATGTTGATTCTAAAATATTATCCAAAATTATGGCAGATCGTCTGGCGGAGCTAATGCCTAAACTGGTAACTGTACATCAGTCAGGCTTCGTTAGACAAAGGTCAGCAGTCTCCAATGTACGCAAACTCCTTCTAGCACAGAATTATGTTAAAGCCTATCCCAAATCCTGCAAAAATTTTGCTGTATTGTTAATTGATGCAGAAAAAGCATTTGACAATGTTAAATGGAGCTGGCTAGAGGCGGTATTAAATAAAATGAACATTATGGGCCACATACGAAACTGTAACGATTGTGTAACTATTTCCGTGGTCAGCGCACAGGATGCGCGCCGACACTACGGAAATCCTCCACAAGCGTATAATCTGAGAGAACCCAGCAATGGTGCTATGCACCAGTAGAGGGGAATTCCTGCCGGCAGATGGAGCTGTGGAGTGCAGAGGAACAGACCCTCTGCACAGCCTCAGATGCCAGATAATGATTGTACGTATTGGAACAGCGAAGCAGGGCAAGATCGCCCCTAAAGAGAGAGAGCACAGAGACAGACCAAATGTGTATTCCCCAATCTAGTCGCCACCCGGCGACGGTGAACAAACATCCGCAGAAAAAAAGCAGAAACGCAATCGCAGGAGAGAGGCGATTGCCAGAAGTGACACAAGGCAGAACAGAACAGAGCACGAGAGTAGCAAAGGCACAGCAAACAACAATCAGAAGGTGAAGAAAATGACAAACGCTAGCTAAACGCGAACACCGCACTCATTCGCAACAGCGAACACGTTTACGGCGCAGTCTCCACACGATAAGCACAACAGAGACAAGCAAGCCACCCTGACTAACCAATGACAGATAAATGAACAAATAACGGGAACGCTTGCTAAACGGTTGCCTTACCACAGGCAACCGCAAGCGTTTGCTCCAGACAGACAGACGAACGATCAACAGGAATAGATCAGATAAGATCCTCCGCTCTTCCGCTAGAGCGAGTGCGATCCGGGTTCAGGGATGGGACAGAAAAGATCCACTGCTCTTTCCGCCAGAGCAAGTGTGATCCAAGTAGAGAAACAGAGCTAGCAGGATCCACTGCTCTTTTCCACCAGAGCAAGTGTGATCCAAGTACAGAAACAGCTAGCAGGATCCACTGCTCTTTTCCACCAGAGCAAGTGTGATCCAAGTACAGCAACAGAGTTAGCAGGATCCACTGCTCTTTTCCACCAGAGCAAGTATGATCCAGATACAGGAATAAGCCTAGCAGGATCCACTGCTCTTACCGCCAGAGCAAGTGCGATCCACATGGCAAGACAGACAGAAGGAGTAACCAGCAGCAACCGCAGCTATGGTAAAACTCCATGACATAGACTAGAGAGACCCACTGCCACTAACGATACGGCAAGTGCGATCCAGGTACTGGACCAAACGATTCACCATCGCCAACCGCTGGCGACAGTGCAATCGCAAGGACAAGACAAGACAGGCAAAACAGATAATACAACCTGACTGCACTAGAGGGACACCTAGTGCAGTCCCCCAGAATACTCTAAGATAATCTTTAGCAAGTAATAGCAAGGCTGACACTCCAGGAGTGTATTAACAAACCATCATGACCAGCAAAGGATTGTGGGATCAGATGGTATTTATGCTGCAAGCCTTCAAAGGAGGCAGCTAGATAATTTGCATGACAATTGTATGCAAATTCCTCAGCAGCAGAGCAGGTCTGAAACTTGCAAAGTGAAGACAGGTCTCTCTTCCAGAGATCTGCAGCCCACAGACTTGAGGAATGGTCAAACAGCTGTCTGCCAGTGCAGCCAGCTGAGCGGATCATTACAGAAACCTAATTAAAGCAATGCAAACTAGTCCTTGTGCCCAAATTTATACCCCTGGATTTCTCTCCAGCAGATTTCAATTACAAAAAGGAACGAGACAGGGATGTCCTCTGTCTCCCCTGTTGTTTAACCCAGCACTAGACCCTCTAGCACGTATTCTGGAATCACAAATACAACTGATAAATATAGGAGATGAGGTATTGTCCCAGGCTCTTTTTGCGGATGATGTCTTGATTTTCCTGTCCGAGCCCGCCACACAGCTGAATACAGTATTTTCCCTGATCAACGAAATAGGGGAGGCTAGTGGGTTCAAAGCAAATATCTCAAAATGTGAGATCATGTACCTGTCAGAAAAAGCTACGCCTCCAACTCAAAACAACTGTCAAGTAAAAATCTGTTCACAAATAAAATATTTAGGCTTGAATTTCCATAAAAACTATGACCTACTCTATTCCATTAATTATTCCCCACTAATATCAGATATAAAGCGCCAACTGTTAAGCTGGATGAAGTTTCCAATTAATATAATGGCGGCTTTAATTAAAGCGGTGAGTTTTGGTCGCCTTCTATATCTCCTGCAGACCCTCCCCATATTAATCAAGCGTGCAGATATTAAGGAACTGAATAGAGCCTTTTCAGGGTTCTTGTGGGGTGGCCGGAAGCGCAGGACTCTAGAAACCCAAAGATAAAGGGGGTTTGGCCCTACCTGATGTGAGGAGATACAACTTAGCATGTATGATAAGGCACTCAAGAGACTGGATTAATGGTACAAGCAATTACTCAAACTACCACTTGGAAACAGCATATGCAGAGCCATGGCCCCTTATAGGCCTACTGCCCACCAAATTCTCAACCCTACCTATCCGGGTAAAACGTAGCAAATTAATTTGTGATACAATTGCAACATGAAAGGAGTTGTGTAGGAGATTCCAAGTCTCCTACCTAATCACGAAATATACACCCTTTTGGGGCCATCCCGGTTTTCTGGCCAGCCTGTCTCACAAGGGATTTTTGGACTGGGAAAAGAAGGGGCTAGTTAGATTGGGGCAGTTAATAAACCTAAGAAACAAACGATTGTACACATTTCCTGAAATAAGACAAAAATTCTCTCTACCTCCACATCACTTCCTATACTATGGACAAATAAGATCTCATATCCTCAGCAACCTCAAAAATCTTACCAACATAGTACAATTAAATGAGATGGATACTTTTCTTTCCCCCCATCTTTCAAAAGTGTTGCTATCCCAACTCCAATTTTCCCTTCAAAGTAGAGACCTATCAAATCAATCAAGGAAAAGGGAGTCAGGGGACACAGATTTTGAAACTTGGAGTAGGGAATTAGATGATCCAGACATTGGAAATAAATTATTAGCCGGTTTGGGGATACATAGGAAAATAATGGTGGGGGAAACATGGAGGGAATCCCACATCAAGTTCATACACAGAGCAAGATATGCCTTCAATATGAAATATGCAAATCCCCCTCTATATTACAAACCAAACTGCCCAAACAAAGTGTCACCTACCCAATGCTAATCTCCTTCACTGTATATGGTTCTGCCCACATATAGCAACTTTCTGGAAACAAGTACTAGGTTACATTAACCACATGTGTAACACAAGATTAGACCTCGATCCCTCTTTGTTGCTGTTTAATTATAATGCTGTACATACTAATACAGGTTCTGAGCCTAGACAATCTACAAAAGGCGTTGGTCCTCTAGCACATACGGTCATCATTGCTTCCAGAAAAGTTATTTTCAATAAATGGATCTACGCTTCAATACCATCTATATGGGATGTCCAAGAGGAATTAACTCATCTCTTTAATCTGGATAACTCATCTCTTTAATCTCTCTGCTCTGCCTACTACTCCTTCTGGCTTCTGGGGACATATCACCGAACCCAGGGCCCACTCCTAGACCTCACACTGCTCAGACTACAACTCATTCCACCAATAACAAACCTCACCACCTCCCCTCCCAGAACACCTACAATCTTATTGACATCCCCCTTCTTCCCAGCTCTCCCCTCCCCATATCTGGGGCTCTATGGAACTCCTGCTCCGTTTGTAATAAACTGGCCTTTACTCATGACATGTTTATCTCCAACACTTTCACCTTCCTGGGGCTCACTGAAACATGGATAACTCCATCAGACACGGTGTCTCCAGCTGCTCTATCATATGGTGGTCTAAAATTTAGTCATGCCCCTAGACCTGGCCACAAACATGGAGGGGGGGGTGGGGATCCTTCTCTCTGAACACTGTTCCTTTAAGCCACTCACACCACTGCCCGCACTCTCATCCTTTGAAGTTCATGCTGTCCGTCTCTACTCTCCATACCACATTCAGATTGCTATTATCTACCGCCCGCCCGGTCCAGCCTCTACTTTCATTGATCACTTTTCAGCATGGCTTCTCCAGTTCCTCTCCACTGATATACCCTCTATCATCATTGGAGATTTTAATATACCCATCGATACTAATTGCCCTACTGCCACCAAACTGCTCTCTCTCACCTCCTCGTTTGACCTCGCCCAATGGTCCTCCACTTCCACCCACAAAGACAGCCACACTCTTGACCTTGTCTTTACCCGCCTCTGTTCTATTTCAAGCTTTCATAACACTCCGCTTCCCCTCTCAGACCACAACCTTCTTACCTTCTCAATCAATTCTTCTCTACTGTCAACTCCTCCAACACTACACCATACAGTCACGCGCAGGAATTACCGCAACCTGGATGTGAATTCCCTGACTGAGGCCTTGCAACCTCTAAGTACCCTATCTTCCTACACTGACCCTGAGGCAGCATCCAGTTACTTATTTAATGTAGTCTCCTCTGCCATGAATTCAGCCATTCCACTCACCACCACCCGCCCCCGCCAAACTAACCGGCAGCCCTGGCTCACTGAACAAATCAAACAGCTGAAAAGGCACTCCAGGGTGGCAGAAAGATGCTGGAGAAAAAGCGCTGCTGTAGAAGACTATAATCACTATAAACAAACTATGCAGGAGCTCAGGGATGCCCTCACTTCTGCTAAGCAGTCTTATTTCTCCTCGCTCATTTCCTCACAGTCCCACAACCCAAAACAATTGTTCAACACCTTTAACTCCCTACTTCGTCCCCCACCTCCTCCCCCTACCACATGTCTGTCAGCCGACAACTTTGCATCATACTTTACAAGCAAGATTGATGCAATATGTAATAGCTTCAATGCGCAACCATTTTTACCAGCACAGCCGTCACCTATAAATTCCTTCTGTCCGCCTGCACCCTCACCCACCACTAACTGCCTTCCCCCCGCTCCACAAGACCAGTCTCCCACTCTAACATCTTTCACCACACTAACTGAACAGTGTCTTTCCTCACTAATCTCCAAAGCACATCTCACTACCTGTGCCCTGGACCCCATTCCCTCTCATCTAATCCCCCAGCTTTCCTCCTCCTTTAATCCCGCTCTAACAACTCTATTCAACCTTTCTATCTCCACTGGCACTTTTCCTTCCTTATTCAAACAAGCTATCATCACACCACTAATCAAAAAACCCTCTCTTGATCCAACTTCTCTATCCAACTACCGTCCTGTCTCGCTCCTCCCCTTTGCTTCTAAACTGCTGGAACGTCACATCCATTCAGAATTGTCTGCCTTTCTCTCTACCAACTCCTTACTTGACCCCTTTCAATCTGGATTCCGCACACACCATTCCACTGAAACTGTCCTCACGAAAGTTGCTAATGACCTACTGGTAGCTAAATCCAAAGGCCAGTTCTCCATTCTAATACTCCTTGACCTTTCCTCTGCCTTTGACACGGTTGATCATGCTCTGCTTCTGCAGACACTGTCATCTTTAGGAATCAAGGGACAAGCACATTCCTGGATCTCCTCTTATCTCTCTGGACGCTCTTACACTGTCTCCTTCTCTAACACCAAGTCCTCTCCACACCCACTGTCTGTTGGTGTACCTCAAGGCTCTGTTCTTGGGCCACTTCTTTTCTCAATCTACACCCGTGGTCTGGGACAACTAATTAACTCTTTTGGCTTCCAGTATCACCTCTATGCGGATGACACCCAAATCTATCTCTCAGCTCCTGACCTGTCCTCACTACTATCCAGAGTCCCCGACTGTCTACGTGCCATTTCTGCATTCATGTCCTCCCGCTTCCTCAAACTCAACATGACTAAAACGGAAATTGTGATTTTTCCACCATTGCTATCTACACCCCCACCAATTGCAACCATAACGGTAGACAACACCCCAATAACCTCAACCACTAAGGCCCGCTGCTTGGGGGTTATACTTGACTCAGAGCTCTCCTTTAAACCTCACATTGCCTCTTTAACCACCACCTGCTATTTCCAGCTCAAAAATATATTCCGTATCCGTCCCTTCCTCACACAAGAGGCCACCAAAATGCTTGTTCATGCCTTAATCATCTCCCGCCTAGACTACTGCAACACCCTGCTCTGTGGCCTACCAAAAAACAGGCTAGCTCCTCTCCAATCCCTTCTAAATGCAGCGGCCCGCCTCATTCACCTTTCCACACGCTCTTCCGATGCAGCCCCACTGTGCCGTTCTCTCCACTGGTTACCCATTACCCAGAGGATCCAGTTCAAACTCCTGACTCTAACATACAAAGCCCTCCACGAGTTGTCTCCTCCATACATCTCCTCACTAATCTCAAGATATTGTCCCTCCCGCAACCTTCGCTCCTCCCAAGAAATTCTCCTGGCCTCTAAGCTGATCACCTCCTCTCATGCTCGCATCCAGGACTTTACACGAGCATCAGCCCTTATCTGGAACTCTCTTCCACAGCCTGTACGTCATGCTCCAAACCTGGACATCTTCAAACGCACTCTTAAAACACACCTTTTCAGACAAGCTTATAACATTCTATAGCCCTTTATTTACTTATTTGTCACAATGTAATCAGAGGCAAAGAATCACTGCCTCATCCATCCTCCACCCCCTTACCTAGTGTGTCCCCCACTACCCATTAGATTGTAAGCTCGCAAGGGCAGGGTCATCCTCCTAATGTTTACTGTTTTTGTAACAATATTTGTGCTGCTTGGAACTCTGCTGTATATTTGTTAGTTGTATCTATGTTCCCCTTGTCGTCTTATTGTGCTTTGTAAAGCGCTGCGGAATATGTTGGTGCTATATAAATAAAAAATAATAATAAAAAAAATAATAATAAGTTGGACACTTTAATTCACAAGGAAAAACGTACTAAGCATTTTTTCAAAACCTGGAGGGCCTTTATTTTGTCCACTCATACCACTGTGGAAAAATACAAATTAACGGAGAACTTCAAACATACAGGGTGGTATTGTACGGCTCAGTTGAGTGGCTCATTGGGCAGACTTGAGATCACGACTGGCCATGCATAATGTATGTTCGAGTTCCACTCATAAAACTGATGGACTTGGCTTTTATGATACTTAACCTCCCTGGCGGTCTATTAGAAACTGCCAGGGGGCAGCACAGCACTATTTAAAAAAAAAATTTTTTAAATCATGTAGCGAGCCTAGGGCTCGCCAGGGGCATCGCTAGCCCTATTTTAAGGGGGCCCATGCCCCCAACATGTCCTGGGGTGCCCCCAATCTATTTCTGGGGATGCCCCGGCAGCCCCGCTGTCCCCCTGGCTGCCCGCTGCCAGATAGCAAGCAGCGTCAGACCTCGATCAGCGGGCGACCACTAGTGCGGGCGCTGGGACCTAGCAGACACCGCACTGATATGCGGAAGTGACATCACTTCCGCATATACAGCGTGGTACGCCTGCTCTAACTGGTCAGGTCGCCCGCTGATTAAGGTCTGATGCTGCTGCTGGTTGTCAGGTGAGGGGGCGCCTGTCACTCACTACCTAACTAGGGGTCCCTGTCACTACCTAACCTGGGGGGCGCCTGTCACTCACTACCTAACTGGGGGTCCCTGTCACTACCTAACCTGGGGGGCACCTATCTCTCACTATGTAACCTAGGGGTCCCTGTCACTCACTACCTAACCTGGGGGGCTCCTGTCACTCACTACCTAACCTGGGGGGTGCCTGTCACTCAGGGGTGCCTCTAGTCATTTTGTCACTCCAGGCGAGAAAACCTGTTGCGCCCCCCCCCCAAGCCCCTCCCCCCAGGAAAATAATCATAATGCAGCATCGTTTCACCAGAAAATAATAATGCGGCAGTGTTTCATCAGAAAACAATAGTAATTATCGTAATTCAGAATCGTAATTCACCAGAAAATAATCGTAATGTGGCAGTGTTTCACCAGAAAATACACTTATTGCAGCAGCAGTTCACCGGAAAATATTCGTAAGGTGGCAGCGTTTCACCAGAAAATACACTTATTGCAGCAGCATTTCACCAGAAATTAATTATAGGGCAGCAGCGTTTTACCAGAAAATAATCGTAATGGGGCAGCGTTGTCAGAAAATAATCGTAATGTGGTAGCGTTTCACCAGAAAATACACGTAATCCAAGCAGAGGGAAAGAATAGAGAGGGAGAGGCAGCATAAGATGTAAGAGAGGGGTAGAGGAACAGAGAGGGGGAGGGATAGACAGCATAAGATGGAAGAGGGTGCAGAGAAACAGAGGGGAGAGGGAGAGACAGCATAAGATGGAAGAGAGTGCAGAGGAACAGAGAGGGGTAGAGACAGCATAAGATGGAAGAGGGGGCAGAGGAACAGAGAGGGGAGAGGGAGAGACAGCACAGCACTAAAGCACAGGTTTACAGCTTTACCAGCCTACAGCCTAACCAGCTTTCAAAGAAAACTCTAGTATCAAAAGAGCAGGGCACATTCTAGCAATTATAACAGTACTGGGAGTCTGCACACAGGACAGGAAGTGTTCTTAGCAGCCTGCCTGCATACCTTCTCTTCTGCCTGTGCATGCAGCTTATCATCTCTGGAGTAGTGATGGGTCGTTCGCGAACGAGCCGGCTCTAAGAGCCAGCTCTTTGTTGCGAACGACAAGAGCCGGTTCTCAGTTTTGAAAGAGCCGATGCCTCAGCCGCCCCACAGAGCTCTGCTTTGCTCTGCAATAAAGGGCGCTGAGGCATGCTGGGAGATGTAGTCCTCCTCTTGCAGCTTGTAGGAGTGTATGGGGCGGAGCAGAGCAGTAGCAGGAGGGATTGCCCCAGTCAGAGAAGCAGTCTGGAATTGTCATGGAGACGGGGGCGGGGCTTTTACTCCAATTCTGAGTGGTGTTTAGTGATATTTAATGAAGAGCCGATTCAGAGCCGTAAGACCCGGCTCTTTAATGTAAGCCGATTCAGAAGAGTCGTTTCTCTGAAAAGAGCCGGAATTCCCATCACTACTCTGGAGCAGAAACGTCCCTTCTCCCGGGCTGTGTTGCTGTCTTGTGCGGGGGCGGGGCTCCAACACGAGCACATCACATTCTTCTCTCTGTGACTGCATATGTCCCCTGGCTGTCTCGCTCCAGTGTCTGTGTGCAGCCAGTGACACAGGTGGGGGGTCAGACTGTCGGGGGCATAAGCTGGCTGGCCGCTGGCTCCTGGTTTGACTAGCGTGGGGCGGAGTTAAAGGCTGGGCCACACGGGATAAACACTTTACCTGTGTGGCTACTGAGAAGAAGGGGCACGGCTTTAAAGAAGGAGCCTGGCAGAGAAGAGCAGTATTGATTGCTCTATTGGCTGGGGATAAGTGGAGGTGGAGGCACTGCTGAGCACATGGTAGCGTGCCGAGCATCGGGGACTGAGTCGGGAGGTAATATAATATAAAAAAAAACATGGTCACAGTAGCAGCAGCGGGGGAATGCGCCTCACCACCTCATGGCGCCTCACCACCTCATGGCGCCCCAGGCAACCGCCTATACTTGCCTGGTGGGTGAGACGCCCCTGTGTCACTCACTACCTGACCTGGGGATCCCTGTCACTCACTACCTAACATGAGGGTCCCTGTCACTCACTACCTAACCTGGGGGGCGCCTGTCACTCACTACCTAACCTGGGGCATGCCTGTCACTTACTACCTAACCTGGGGTCCCTCTCATTCACTACCTAACCTGGGGGGCACCTGTCACTCTCTACCTAATCTGGGGGGCACCTGACACTCAATAAAGTTGAAGAGAAATCGAGAGCCCAATATGGTGTAGTATGTCAAAATTGATTGGATAAATGAAACAGTGAGATTGTAATACTCACAAACACGGGTTACCACCTAGGTAACCACTCATTAGGCAGGTGAGGAGATTAGACCTGTCCTCACTCAGGAATAAGAAGTCGCTCTCTGTAGATAGGAAGAAAGGGGGTAGATCACCCCTCCACCTGGGGTGGACTCAAATATATTGGTAGGTGAACAGAGGCGCCAGAAGGATAAAAGTACATAAAATTAAAAAAAAAATTGCTGGGAGGAAGTGGTGGACTCGCCTCTGTTAAAGCAGACACCAAGGACTGTAAATATATAGATATACACATTTATTGAAAATACCCCAAAGATGCAACGCGTTTCGCGGGCACAGCCCACTTCTTCAGGCAATAAGCAGGGGATAAACAACAGCAATTCAGTTATAGCAAGCAGAGCACCATCTTTCGGGTATTTTCATTAAATGTATATATCTATATATTTACAGTCCTTGGTGTCTGCTTTAACGGAGGCGAGTCCACCACTTCCTCCCAGCAATTTTTTAAAAATTTTATGTACTTTTATCCTTCTGGCGCCTCTGTTCACCTACCAATATACCTGACACTCAATACCTAACCTGGGGGTCCCTGTCACTACCTAACCTGGGGTCCCTGTCACTCACTACCTAACCTTGGGTGCCCTGTCACTCACTACCTAACATGGGGGCGCCTGCCACTCACTACCTAACATGGGGGTCCCTGTCACTCACTACCTAACCTTTGGGGTGCCTGTCACTCACTACCTAACCTGGGGGTCCCTGTCACTCACTACCTAACCTGGGGGTCCCTGTCACTCACTACCTAAACTGGGGGGCGCCTGTCACTACCTAGACTGGGGGGCTCCTGTCTCTACCTAAACTGGGGGCTCCTGTCACTACATACAGTGGGGGATCCCTGTCACTACCTGAACTGGGGGGCACCTGTCACTACATACACTGGGGGGCTCCTGTCACTAAATGAGCTGGGGGGCTCCTGTCACTACCTGAACTGGGGGGCTCCTGTCACTTCCTAAACTGGGGGACTCCTGGTGCTACCTTAACTAGGGGGCACCTGTCACTACCTAAACTATCCAGGCCAGCCAGCCCAGCATCACCACCAACCAACCATCCCAGAATCACTGTCAAAAAGGCCACAGCATCACCACCAGTCAGGCCAGCATTTACTGCAACCAGCCAAGCACAGCCCAGCATTACCACCAGCCAGGTTACAGCATCACCGCTAGCCAACTCAGCCACAGCATCACTGCCAGCCAACCTGGCCACAGCATCACTGCCAGGCCTTTCAGCCCACACATCATCCCCAATCCAGCCAAAAGCAGTATTACCAGGCACAGCAGCCAGTAGAGGATAATTCAGAAGCCAGGTAAGAGGTGCCTACCATATTAAGGGGGCATTCTGCCTATTTATGTGAAATGCTGTCTATTTATGTGCCTTATGACTGCTGAATTTGCCTTGTTGGGGGCCTCATGATTGCTGAATTTGTCTTGTTGGGGGCCTCATGATTTGTTGGGGGCCTCAAGATTGCTGAATTTGTCTTGTTGGGGGCCTCATGATTGCTGAATTTGTCTTGTTGGGGGGTCACATGATTGCTAACTGCGAGACTATGGGAAAAGCGGAATCATCATCATATGAGACAATAGCATTAAACCTACTTTTTTAGCTTTTTAAAACAGAAAGTAAAACTGGGAGGTTCTAAAAAAAAATAAAAAATTTCAGGAGTAGGATTGATGAAATTGTTTTTCCATAATGTTCATGTATGAGTTAAAACGTTTGTACAGTATTTAGTTTAAATTGCTGTTGCCACTTTGCGATAGATAAGTGACTTTTGGGTTGCAATTTGGGCACTCGGCCTCCAAAAGGTTCGCCACCACTGTCCTAATCTAATGTCCCACCATTGCTAAGTTCATGTAAATTTGTCTCCACCCGTGACCACACCCACATTCTGGTCCATGGCCACACCCATTTTTCAGTGCGCCGCACAACGTAACCCTCATATGTTTCGGTGCGTTAGCTGCAGTGTGCTGATCTCTGCTGCCTACAGTATGTACAATATAAGCTGTACTCTAGTGCCTGCACTGTGTGTTGATCTACCTCCAGTGTGTACAGTATAAGGTGTTACTCTGTGCCTTTATTGATTGTAAACCAGCTGTATTGTATGCTGATCCCTGCTACTTTCAGTATGTACAGTATTAGCTGTAAAGCCTGGTACACACATACAATTTTGATTAGCCAATTTTAGCTCTGTTCATCAAATTCATTGTCTGTTGGCCCACTTACTGCATGGGGGTGGTAAAATTGGTCAGTGATTGACCAATCAAAATTGTATGTGCGTATACATCTTTGATCTATGCCTATACTGATTGTAAATTATCTAAATAAAGGACAAGGGGCTCCATCCAATATTTCGATGGGCAGGCCCTTTATCTGTAGCTTACACCGCTGCTAAGTTCATGTACGGTTGGACCCACCCATGGCTATGCCCACTCACTGCATGGCCACGCCCATTAGGTGCCCCCAATCTTCAAGGATCCTAGCCACGCCCCTCTGAGAAAGCCGGAAGTGGAAACCGGCGAAACATGTCAGGTTTGGCATGTTCCTGCTGATGGATTCTGACCGCCCGCCGGGCTCTCTCCCCCCCCCCCCTCCCGCTCTGGCTACTCATCTCTGCACATGAGGACCATAGTCTTGGACTTGTGAGAAACACGATTACAGCAGCAGCACTGGGTTTATATTAGCGGTGGACACCATCTAGCTGCATAGCATCTGCGAGGCGGCATCCAGGCATGCTTATGGATCTGGACACAGGTGACACATGTGACTTTCTATCCCCGCTGTGATGGTGCTCAGGAGTCCGCACAGCTGAACTGTACACCCGACATCGGTCAACAGAGTGGTATAGTACTATTTCATCATTTCATGCTTATGGAGACTTATGTCCTACCCTTGTGTGTGTGACGCTGTCACGGCGTGCATGAGGATCTTTATCACTGCACAGCCACACACAGCTTGAATCATATACGTACCTTTTGCCTTGCTGGGCGCTGTCATACTTCAAACTATACATGCTACTGTGCTGCTGAGCTGCTTCTATCATTAACAGCTATATCTACAGCGTTTTCCAGTGTATGCTGCGGACTCCATTGGGATCCTTTACTATAATCTATTGCTTTGCTGCTTCTAACTTACACCGCTTTGCTGCTTAAACCACTATATGCGCATGAACAGGATTGTGAATCTTGCTTCCCCTAATGAGCAATCGAGTGTGTGTGTGAGGTGTGGGTGTGAGACTAGCCGCCGGTCTAGATTGGACATCAGGTTAATGTATACCTGTTTTAAATATTTCTAATGAATTGAATAAAGTTATGATATTTTACTAATATAGTGTTTGGCACATACCTTTCCTTTATTGATCCTACCCCTTTTTGATTAGATCCTAGGAACGCCCCTGGGGCTCGCTACATGATAGCCGCTGTACAGCGGCATCCCCCCGCCCACTTCGATCGCCTCCGGCGATCTTTGATCAGGAAATCCCGTTCAAAGAATGGGATTTCCTGAAGGGCCTTCCCCGTCGCCATGGCGACAGGGCAGGATGACGTCACCGACGTCATGGACGTCGTGACGTCTAAGGGAGTCCCGATCCATCCCTCAGCACTGCCTGGCACTGATTGGCCAGGTAGCACACAGGATCTGGGGGGGGGGGCGTCACGGCGCGGCGATCAGCGGCGATCGAGCGCGGAGCGGCGGCGATCGGAATGCACACGCAGCTAGCAAAGTGCTAGCTGCGCGTTGCAAAAAAAAAGTGAGCAAATCAGCTCAGGCTTACCGCCAGGAAGGTTAAAGACCTTGATATTATCACTGATGAGAGCTAGTCCAAAGGGTGGGGGGAGGGATAGGGAAATTTAGGGGATCGGGGTGTTTATTTTTGGGCGAGCTAATAGCATGGTAATCATTAACATTGTATAGAGAAACCTAATTGCAAATGTATAATGCGTTGCCCGCTGGTTGCAGGAATGTTATTACCTGCTGCTGTTGTATGTTCCTTTAAAACCAAATAAAATTTATTTGAAAAAAAAAATGCAGTAAACGTTTTGTCCCACACATGACCTGCAGCAAACAGGTCAAATGCAGCAAACAGTACCTCTGACATATGTGAAATACATATATACATTGCCCCACAAATATGAAATGCAGCACATCGCAAAACAAAAATGCAGAAAATGTTCCCTCCACTGGGTGCTGGTGGGGTGGGATGGAGCTGCTAAGTGGGATGGGTGGGTGACACTGGGTGCTGCTGGGAGGGTGACACTGGGTGGGAAGAGGGTGACACTGAGTGGGAAGTGTGACACTGAATGGGGAGGGAGACATTGGGTGGGAGGAGGTTGACATTAGGTAGGAGGAGGGGGACACTAGGTAGGAGGAGGGGAACACTGAGTGGGGAGAGTGACACTGGGTGGGAGGAGGGTGACAATGAGTGGAAGGAGAGTGACACTGAGTGGGTAGAGAAGGTGACACTGGGTGGGAGAAGGGTGACACTAGGTGGAGAGGGTGACACTGAGTGGGAGGAGGGTGACACTGAGTAGGGAGGGTGATGCTGGGTGGGAGGAGGGTGACACTGGGTGGTGGGTGGGAGGAGGGTTACAGTGGGTGGGGAGGGTGACACTAGGTGGAAGGTGGGTAACACTGGGTAGGGAGGGTGACATTGAGAGGAAGGAGGATGACACTGAGTGAGGAGGGTGACCCTGGGTGTCAGTATAGGTAGCCTGATGACCTCCCATTATAGTTAGCCAGATTACCCCTCTTCCCAGTATAGGTAATCAGATGACACCCCTCCCCCCAGTATAGCTAGCCAGGTTACCCCACCAAGTATAGAGGGTGCCCTAACCCCAGAGTTTGCAGCAGAATTCACCTATCCAGGATCCATCTTCCCCCTATTAAACTCTCTGTCATTCTGTCATCTGCATCATCTAGAGGAAGTGGATCATGGAGAAGTGACTTCCCCCTAAGCTGTGTGCGTTCTACACAATTGCTTTTCCCCTCTCGGCTGAGCATTGCTCCTCAGTCACTCGTGGCTCTGCCCCTTCTCCCGCGGCACAGCCCCTTCACCCGCGGCCCAGCATCTTCGCCCGTAGCTCTGCATCCTCACCCCACCGAGCGGTAGAAAACAGAGTTGAGGATTCACCCCTTCAGCTTGACATCCTGGTGCGGCTCGCACCCCCCCCCCCTTGTGACACCAGTGCATACAATAGCAGGTTTGCAGAACAAATCTGCAAGAGGAGCTCAGAGAGATTACGAAACAACCTAATCTGCTATAAAAATCTGCTACAACCTAAAGAGAATTGTGAGGGATAATATACAAAGTCTGGAATCCTCTTTAAATGATGACCCCCACTGGAGTATGGGAACAGCTACAGACCTGGTATTGCAGAGCAGCCCCGTTTCTTGCCCCGTGCGGAGCGTGCCGCCGCCCGGGGCGCTGTTGGGAGGGGGGCGCTATAATGGAGGGGGGAGCCGGAGCCGCGGGGAGGGCAGCCCGACCTCTCCCTCCCTCTCCTCTCCCGGGCGCCCTCCGTGCTCCCCCCTCAGATGCAGAGTTCGTGAGCAGCAGGGAAGCGCTGTTTACAACTCACCGGCTGCCTGGCTCCAAGCGCTGCTCTCTCGCCGCTGGTCTCCTCTCTCTCTCTGTATACGTACTGATACACGCTGCTTCCTGTAGCCGGAAGCAGCGTGTATCAGTATGTATACAGAGAGAGGAGACCAGCGGCGAGAGAGCAGCGCTTGGAGCCAGGCAGCCGGTGAGTTGTAAACAGCGCTTCCCTGCTGCTCACGGACTCTGCATCTGAGGGGGGAGCACGGAGGGCGCCCGGGAGAGGAGAGGGAGGGAGAGGTCGGGCTGCCCTCCCTGCGGCTCCCCCCTCCATTATTGGGGGCATCTACCTATCTAACCTATTCTGGGGGCACCTACCTAATCTAACCTATGCTGGGGGGCAGCTGCTAATCTAACCTACGCTGGGGGGCACCTACCTATCTAACCTACACTGGGGGGCACCTACCTAATCTAACCTACACTGGGGGGCACCTACCTAATCTAACCTACACTGGGGGGCACCTACCTAATCTAACCTACACTGGGGGGCAGCTACCTATCTAACCTATACTGGGGGCAGCTACCTAATCTAACCTACGCTGGGGGGCAGCTACCTATCTAACCTATACTGGGGGCAGCTACCTAATCTAACCTACGCTGGGGGGCAGCTACCTATCTAACCTACACTGGGGGGCACCTACCTAATCTAACCTACGCTGGGGGGCAGCTACCTATCTAACCTACACTGGGGGGCAGCTACCTATCTAACCTACACTGGGGGGCAGCTACCTAATATAACCAACACTGGGGGGCAGCTACCTATCTAACCTATACTGGGGGGCACCTACCTAACCTATACTGGGGGGCACCTACCTAACCTATACTGGGGGGGCAGCTACCTTATCTAACCTATACTGGGGGGCAGCTACCTAATCTAACCTATTCTGGGGGTACCTGTCTAATCTAGCCTATACTAGGGGGCACCTACCTAATCTAACCTATACTGAGAGGCACCTACCTATCTAACCTAGGGGGGGGCGCAATTTTTACACCCTCGCCCTGGGTGCATTTTAGCCTAGAAACTGCACTGCTGCAGAGGATCTTAATTAAAAACAAAAAGAAAAAACTTCAGAGACTTAGTATAAAGAGTGAACACCTGGATACAGAAGCAGCAGAGAAAGAGCAACCCCCAGGTGTCATTAACCTTTCCTCTTACCAGGCTACTGAAGCTGAAATGGCAGTATTGTCCAAAGGCCTGTCATTTTGCCCTGCAAAGCCCATAGACAAGATTGCACTCTGTGGTGATATGGAACAATTCTTCACAAAGCTATGACTCAAGGCAGGACCGGGACAAGGCCTACCACCAACAGAGGCTGAGCTGCCCAACGCCCCCCCCCCCCCCCCCCCCCCCATCAGCCACATCTCAGTTATTGTGCCTCTTTCCAGGGTGGTGTATATATGTATATAGTGAGCTGCAGAGGCGGGACAAGGTCCTCCAGCACCCGAGGCTGAGACACCAAAGTGCGCCCCTCCATCCCTGCCACCCCAGCCATCACACACTGATTGCTATTAGACTAAGAGGTGCCACAGGGCCCACAACCTCCCCAACACCTTAATATCTAGTTATCTGGCTTGCAGTCACTGCTATGCATCTCCTTTTCTTATTTCTTTCTGCTTCAAACACAATTAGGAATGACAGCTGAATGAATTGTGCGCCCCCTCCTACACTGCGCCCTGAGGCTGGAGCCTCTCCAGCCTATGCCTCGGCCCGGCCCTGGTGAGCTGCTCCACAGGACTGCATTTGGCACGCATACAGTAATCATCAGTAGTGGAGAGATCACTTGAAGTCTTTTTGTTGCTATGAGTTTTAGGTAGCCCCCTGGTTAGGTAGCCAGGTACAGGTATAGGGGCCCCCAGTATCACTCCAGGTATAGGTTCCCCCAATATAGGAAGCCAGATACTGTATAAGTTCCCCCAGATTTCATTCAGATACTTCATATTCTCCTACATCTTCAAAACATACTAATAAGTCAACTAGTTTCCCCCCAAACAATCCTATAGTGAAAATATTAGTCTATGACTATGGCAGGGATTAGATTGTGAGCTCCTCTGAGGACAGTCAGTGACACGACTATGCACTCTGTACAGTGCTGCAGAAGATGTCAGTGCTATATAAATACACAATAATAATATGGTAGGACATTAGACTATGACTATGGCAGGGATTAGATTGTGAGCTCCTCTGAGGACAGTCAGTGACACGACTATGCACTCTGTACAGTGCTGCAGAAGATGTCAGTGCTATATAAATACACAATAATAATATGGTAGGACATTAGACTATGACTATGGCAGGGATTAGATTGTGAACTCCTCTGAGGACAGTCAGTGACATGACTATGTACTCTCTATGGTGCTGCAGAAGATGTCAGTGCTATATAAATACATAATATTAATATTGTAGGGTATTAGACTATGACTATGGTAGGATTAGATTGTGAGCACCTCTGAGGACAGTTAGTGACATGACTATGTACCCTGTAAAGTGCTGCAGAAGATGGCAGTGCTATATAAATACATAATAATAATATGGTAGGACATTAGACTATGACTATGGTATAATTTGATTGTGAGCTCCTCTGAGGACAGTCAGTGACATGACTATGTACTCTGTAAAGTGCTGCAGAAGATGTCAGTGCTATATAAATACATAATAATAATATGGTAGGACATTACACTATGACTATGGTATAATTAGATTGTGAGCTCCTCTGAGGACAGTCAGTGACATGACTATATACTCTGTAAAGTGCAGCAGAAGATGTCAGTGCTATATAAATACACAATAATAATATGGTAGAAGATTAGATTATGACTATGGCAGAGAATAGAAAGTGAGCTCATCAGAGGGCAGTCAGTGACGTGACTATGTACTTTGTAAAGTGGTGCGAGTGATGGATGCGACAAAACCCCTGGCGCTGTTCCCCCAAGTGTATACTGTAAATGGGCCCCCATGTGTGCATTTATACATTACGTGTCCTGTGCCGTTTACCACATGGTGCCCATCCGTCTTCAGCTTCTTCCTGTTCCATTTGTGGCTCACATGTCACCAGCATATAGTGTGTGGCGCATGTGTGATGTCACGTGTGCTAAATGTGTGTGAAGTGCAAATGGAGGAGCGGAAGACGTATGGAAACAGCACGGTGGGCAACACTGGACAGCTTATGTATAAATACACACTGGGGGCACATTTATACACTAGGGGGCGGCGGCCAATGCAACAGAAGCAGGGGACTCCTCTGATTCCCAAGAGATGTCATGCTAAAATCGATGGGGAATCGGTCTGAGGTGTATGGGCATCTGACAGATCTCTCTCTCTAATCAGATTGGATTAGAGAGAGATTTGTCTCTTGGTGAAATATGCCCATCATCGCTAGATGTATGGCTGCCTTTACTCTAGTATGGCAGCATTAGGACACTGCAGTGTCATTTCTGTAAGTTCAGGTCCTTTTCAGTACTGGGAGTGGAGGGGGGTAGGGAGAAGCACAGAAGACTTTACAGCCTGTCTCCCTGACTTCCAGAGCACAGGTTTAGGATGGAAGAAGGGACTCAGCACTGCTCTCTGTCACACACACACACAACACACATACCTTTCTCCTTCCCTTAAAATTCCATTCACCATAAGCTAGCCATGCTTGACTGGGCGGCTTCCTGGGGGAGTGTAACGATTGTGGAATTATTCCCGTGGTCAGTGCACAGGATGCGCGCTGACACTGCGGAAATCCTCCACAAGCGTATAATCGGAGAGAACCCAGCAAGGGTGCTATGCACCTGTAGAGTGAAATTCCCGCCGGCAGATGGAGCTGTGGAGTGCAGAGGAACAGATGCTCTGCACAGCCACAGATGGCATATAGGAATTGTACGAGGGGAAGCAATGCAGGGCAAGATAGCCCTTAAAGAGAGAGAGCACAGAGACAGGGTGTATGTGCGTCCACCAATCTAGTCGCCAGACCGACGATGAACACACAACCGTGAAGACCAGGTGGGAAAGCAATCGCAAGAGATGGCGATTGCTAACAGCGACACAAGACTGAATAAGCACAGAGAAGGAATGTATGTATGTCCACCAATCTAGTCGCCAACCAGCGACGGCGAACGCACAACAGTGGAAACCAAGTGAGAACGCAATCGCAAGAGATACGATTGCCAATGAGAATGAGCACAGGGACAGAATGTATGTGTGTGCACCAATCTAGTTGCCAACCCGTGACGGTGAACACACAACAGCAGAAACAAAGTAGGAACGCAATCGCAAGAGTGGCGATTGCCAATAGTGACACAAGACAGGGCAAAGGTTAAACACAGGAGAAGAGAGAAAGGCACAGCATATCATACAATGAGAATGTCAGCGAAAATAACAAACGCAATACCTAAACGCGGTCACCCCGCGTTAGGCGCAAAAGCGACAAGCACGCCACCCTGACTAACGAATGAACACAAATGGACAAATAACAGGGACGCTTGCTAAACGGCTGCCTTACCGCAGACAACCACAAGCGTTTGCTCCAGACAGACAGACAAACGGAAACAGGAATAGGTCAGATAAGATCCACCGCTCTTCCACCAGAGTGCGATCCGGGTTCAGGGACAGGTCAGGAAGGATCCACTGCTATTTCCGCCAGAGCGAGTGTGAACCAAGTAGAGAAACAAAGCTAGCAGGATCCACTGCTCTTTTCCACCAGAGCAAGTGTGATTCAAGTACAGAAACTGAGCTAGTAGGATCCACTGCTCTTTTCCACCAGAGCAAGTGTGATCCAAGTACAGAAACAGGCCTAGCATGATCCACTGCTCTTTCCGCCAGAGTGAGTGCGATCCACACGGCAAGACAGACAGTAAGAGTAACCAGTAGCAACCGCAGCTATGGTAAAACTCCAAAACATAGACTGGAGAGATCCACTGCCACTACCGCTAGAGCAAGTGCGATCCAGGTACTGGACCAAACGATTCACCATCGCCAACCGCTGGCGACAGTGCAATCGCAAGGACAAGACAAGACAGGCAATACAGATAATACAACCTGACTGCACTAGAAGGATAGCCTAGTGCAGTCCCCAGGAATTACTCTAAGATAATCTTTAACAAACAATAGCAAGGCTGACACTCAAGGAGTGTTTTAGTAGTAACAAACCACCATGACCAGCAAAGGATTGTGGGATCACATGGTATTTATGCTGCAAGCCTTCAAGGGAGGCGGCTATGCAATTTGCATGACAAATGTATGCAAATTCCTCAGCAGCAGAGCAGGTCTGAAACTTGCAAAGTGAAGACAGGTCTCTCTTCCAGAGACCTGCAGCCCACAGACTTGAGGAATGGTCAAACAGCTGTCTGCCTGTGCAGCCAGCTTAGCGGATCATTACAGTACCCCCCCCCCCCCCCTCTTTCTAGAACTCAAAACTGATATTAGCAAAAAACTCTGACTGAAGACTCATGAAGGTCGGGACAGCCCGACTAGGCCCACTTCCAGAGTCAATCCTCCCGAAACCGACCTCATCAGAAGCAGAAGCCACCAGAACATGCACATCAGTACTACAAGTCTCAGCGTAACACCCATCAGAACTGTGAATGCCCGAGAAGACCCCATCGACACCCTCCGAGCCATGCCCACCACCTTCCAGGGATCGTCCAAAAATACCAAACCTGCCACAATACCTATTTGAAGTGTCTCTTTCCACAGAGAAGCCACTGTTGATCTCATCCAGGGTACCAGTAAATATTTCTCCCAGAATCTCCCAGAACACTTTGAAGCTCCGCAGAGATCCCAAGAGCGCAGAACGATCACCAGGCTCAAATGGAGAACTACCAAGAACCCCTATGGAACCAATGACAATTCCGGATTCAGGATTACCAGGACAAGCATCAAGATCAGGGCTTTCAGGGACCACTTCTGGGCATGCAAGCAGGCAGGCAATATCAGAACATGTCTCCACTGAGGAAGCATCTGAGCATGCTGGCAACTTGGGCTTTCTGGGTCACAGAGCACATCGGGGTACACTAGCACAAGAGAAACCTCAGGACACGTCGAGGAACTGCCAACCTCAGAGTCTGTCACGACAAGATCAAAACCAAAACCGGGCAGAAAATCATCACGAGTAATGGTCACAAGTAGTGTTGGGCGAACAGTGTTCGCCACTGTTCGGGTTCTGCAGAACATCACCCTCTTCGGGTGATGTTCGAGTTCGGCCGAACACCTGATGGTGTTCGGCCAAACTGTTCGGCCATATGGCCGAACTAAGAGCGCATGGCCGAACGTTACCCGAACGTTCGGCTAGCGCTGTGATTGGCCGAACGGGTCACGTGGTTCGGACCCGAACGCGCTCTGATTGGCCGAACGGGTCACGTGGTTCGGGTGAATAAATACGCGATCCACGTCATTTCTCCGCCATTTGTCTGCGGGTTTAGCTTTGGTTAGGCAGGCAGGGTAGTTCTCTCTCCAGCCAGGCTAGCCAGGGTCCCCCGGTCATTGTGTCGCTGCTGGGAATAGTAGTACACCGCTCAGCCACACTATATAGCATTGTGTTTACTGCCACTCTGTGTGTCTGCTGGGAACAGTAGTACACCGCTCACCCTGTATAGCATTGTGCTCTGTGTCGCTGCTGGGAATAGTAGTACACCGCTCACCCACACTATCTAGCATTGTGTTTACTGCCACTCTGTGTGTCTGCTGGGAACAGTAGTACACCGCTCACCCTGTATAGCATTGTGCTCTGTGTCGCTGCTGGGAATAGTAGTACACCACTCAGCCACACTATATATAGCATTGTGTTTACTGCCACTCTGTGTGTCTGCTGGGAACAGTAGTACACCGCTCACCCTGTATAGCATTGTGCTCTGTGTTGCTGCTGGGAATAGTAGTACACCGCTCAGCCACACTATCTAGCATTGTGTTTACTGCCACTCTGTGTCTCTGCTGGGAACAGTAGTACACCGCTCACCCTGTATAGCATTGTGCTCTGTGTCGCTGCTGGGAATAGTAGTACACCGCTCACCCACACTATATAGCATTGTGTTTACTGCCACTCTGTGTGTCTGCTGGGAACAGTAGTACACCGCTCACCCTGTATAGCATTGTGCTCTGTGTCGCTGCTGGGAATAGTAGTACACCGCTCAGCCACACTATATAGCATTGTGTTTACTGCCACTCTGTGTCGCTGCTGGGAACAGTAGTACACCGCTCACCCACCATTGTATAGCATTGTGCTCTGTGTCGCTGCTGGGAATAGTAGTACACCGCTCATCCACCACTGTATAGCATTGTGCTCTGTGTCGCTGCTGGGAATAGTAGTACACCGCTCACCCACCACTGTATAGCATTGTGCTCTGTGTCGCTGCTGGGAATAGTAGTACACCGCTCACCCACCACTGTATAGCATTGTGCTCTGTGTCGCTGCTGGGAATAGTAGTACACCGCTCACCCACCACTGTATAGCATTGTGCTCTGTGTCGCTGCTGGGAATAGTAGTACACCGCTCACCCACCACTGTATAGCATTGTGCTCTGTGTCGCTGCTGGGAATAGTAGTACACCGCTCACCCGCCACTGTATAGCATTTCTGTACTGCCACTGTACTGCTGCCAGTCAGCGTGTACTTTAAGGATAAGTGAAATGAAGAAGAAATCCTGTGAAAGAGGGAGGGGCAAGGGAAGAGGTGTTCCCCCTGGCGGTTAACGTACAGGCCACAGTGGAGCACCGAAGAAAACCCACTCAATACCGCCCATGTTGTCCAGGAAATCAACCCTCACAAATCCAAAAGAACAGGACCAGATAATTAATTGGATGACCTCTCAAGCGTCCAGCAGTGGGTTAAGCAGCACCAGCACATCACGCACGAGGTACGAGTCCTCAGCCAGTTACAAGGAGCCAGTGGGCACAAAGCTGACACAACCGGCAGCGACACCACGCACACAACTGCCAAATAACCAGTCCGAAGAATTTCCTCAGGACACAATGGGGTATTCGCAGGAGCTATTCCCAGCCCAACAAACTTCCACCTTTCAAAGGTCAATGGAACAGCCAGAAATTTTGTGCCCGGATTTACAACCATTGACTGTGGGAAATGCACCGCGCACTGAAATGCAAGGCGAGTCCGAGGAGGACTTTGAAACCCAAATCCCAGAGCAAGTAGGGCAGGAGGGGTTTCAATTGCAGGAGGTCAGGCGAGAAGATCTTGAAGACGACGTTGGAGTGTGCTGCGCAGAGGTTGTTGTGGGGAGCTCTACTCCACGGCGGCGGCCCACAATCACATATGACGAGTTTGAGGAGATGGAAGAGGAGGAGGGTATGGACAATGTTGACAGAGACCCAGATTTTGTATGTGAAGGAGAACATCGCCGTCGTAGCAGCAGCACAGATGAGTCTGTTGAAGAACCCAGTGCTGCACGAGTTCGCCTTGTGCCACAAGGTAGGCGGCGCGAAATTTCAGGCACCACAAGCGTGGAAGTTCAAGTGAGACGCAAAAGAGGCGCAAACAGAAATCGCCAGCAAGGCAGGTGCTCCAAAGTCTGGCCTTTCTTTGAAGACTGCAGTGAGGATGGTACCATGGTGATTTGCAAGGTGTGCAAGACCCGCCTGAGCAGGGGGAAACATATTAACAACCTCTCCACCACCAGCATGACCCGCCACATGGTATCCAAACATTCCACTCTGTGGCCGCCAGGACAGGGTACCAGCAACACTGCCTCCCTTGGGGTCACCAGACTCACCACCAGACCCTCCTCAGCAGCAGCAGTAGCCCAGCCATTGCGTGGTTCACAACAACATTCACAAACATCAGACGACGCTGACACTGTCACTTTCCGGAATAGTGCTCTTGAGGTCTCCCAGTCATCAAACACAACAACCAACAGCCGTTCAGTGTGCAGCCCTACGGTTCAGTTGTCTGTCTCGGAGATGCTTGAGCGCAAGAGGAAATTGCCAGCAAATGAAGCCAAGCTTCTGGCCTGCGAAATGCTGCCATATCGACTGGTGGAGACAAACAGCTTCAAGGGCATGATGTCAGTGGCCATCCCACGTTACGTGGTTCCCAGCCGCTACCACTTTGCGCGCTCTGCAGTGCCTGAGTTGCATGAGCACGTGGTCAGCAAAATAACCCGAAGCTTGAAGAATGCCGTTGCCTGCAAGGTTCACCTCACCACTGACACCTGGATGAGTGCGTTCGGCCAGGGTCAATACATCTCCCTTACCGCGCACTAGGTGAACCTTGTGGAGCCTGGCAGCGATTCCTCACCTGCTACGGCGCGGGTGTTGCCCACGCCTCAAACAGCTGCACCGCCGTCCCTCCCACTGGATAACAACAGCAGCACCTACCTCTCTGACTCCTTCTCCTCCAACGCATCTCAAAGCTGTACCTCATCCGGAAACGCTAACCCAGCAGCAGTAGGATCGTGGAAGCAGTGCAGCACAGCTGTTGGCATGCGTCAGCAAGCGTTGCTGAAGCTGATCTGCCTTGGGGATAAGCAGCACACAGGGGAGGAAATTTGGAGGGGAATAAAGGAACAGACGGATTTGTGGCTGGCACCGCTGGACCTGAAATTGGGCATGGTTGTGTGTGATAATGGGAGTAATCTCATTCGCGCTTTAAGGTTGGCTAAGCTGACACACATCCCTTGCCTGGCGCACGTGATGAACCTAGTAGTTCAGCGGTTCCTGAGGACATACCCAGGCGTGGCCGATCTTCCGTTGAAGGTGCGACGAGTGGCCAAACATTGTAGAAATTCCAGTACTGCTTCGGGGGCACTCGCCAAGATGCAGGAGCGCTTCAATCTCCCCCACCATCGCTTGCTGTGTGATGTCCCTACGCGCTGGAATTCTACGCTGCACATGCTAGCCCGCTTTTGCGAGCAGAAGAGTGCAGTGGTCCAGTACATGACAGCGCAGTACCGAGGCGCATCCGGACAGCTGCCAAGCTTCTGTGGATACGATTGGGCCAACATGTTGGACCTCTGCCAAGTCCTCCAAAATTTTGAGCAATCCACGTTGCTTGTGAGCAGTGACAACTCTTCAGTCAGCATTACCATACCACTGCTGTGTTTACTGAAGAAGTCAATGTTGAAAATCAAGGAAACAGCTGTCATGATGCAACTGGGGGAATCTGAAGGAGAAAACGATCAGCGTGATGGTACCAACATCAGGCCATCTGCCTCAGGAAACGCTGGCCCCAGCAGCTATGACGAAGAAGAGGAGGAGGAACAGCTGGAGTTGGAGCAGGAATTTCATGCCACCACTGACGAGGGCCAGAGCGGTGCACGTTGGACTTCCACAATTCAGCGCGAATGGTCAGCAGAAGCAGACCAGGAAGAAGGTGACGACTATGATGCATCACAACAACTATCACAACGCTCACAAGAGGATGATGAGGATTCTGGCAGGACTCTGGCACACATGGCTCAATTCATGCTAGACTGCATTGAACGCGACCCACGCATTGTGCGCATTCTGGACAACACCAATTACTGGGTTTATACCCTTCTGGATCCACGGTACAAACACAATGTTCCAAAACTGCTTGAAGAAAGAATCAGACAGGTCGAAATGGAAGAATACCAGCAGGCCCTTGTGGAGACTTTAGAGAGGAGATTGACATCCTCCCCCTCCTCTAGCCAGTTGTACGCCGACAGACTGACTTCCGCAAACCCAGGACGACCAGGAGGGCAGCAAACAACACAAGCCGCAGCTAGTGCCCAAAAGGGAATGGTATCGGCAGTGTCCTTGGAGTGGGAAAATTTTCTGACACCCATGCAGCAGCCCACAGAACAGCAAGCGTGCAGATCCACCTCCAACACCGATCGCCTGGAGAAGATGGTCAAGGACTACATGTCAGATGGCGTAGCTGTGTTGAACAATCCATCTGCACCCTTCAACTATTGGGTATCGAAGCTAGACACCTGGCACGAACTGGCAATGTACGCAATAGAGGTGCTGGCTTGCCCGGCAGCAAGCGTTATGTCGGAACGCTGTTTCAGTGCTGCCGGAGGCATCGTCACAGATCGGCGTATCCGCCTCTCCACAGAAAATGCAGACCGTCTGACTCAAATTAAAATGAATCAATCCTGGATTGGAAACGACTATGCAACACTCCTGGACCCCAACCAAGTAACATGAACAATGACCATCTGTGATGGGTTAGCGTTTCCGGTCCCTGTTTATTGAACCTCTTATCTGTATTACATTTATGACTGCATGGCGGCAAAAAGCATGCTATCCGCACGCTTCTTGTCCTCATGCAAGGCCTGGGTTGTTGTGTCTGAAAGCGTGGCCTTCTCCTCCTGCGCCTCCTCCTGTTCCATCACGTGTGCTGCTGCTGGGTTAGCGTTGCCGGTCCCTGTTTATGGAACCTCTTATCTTTATTACATTTATGACTGCATGGCGGCAAAATGCATGCTATCCGCACGCTTCTTGTCCTCATGCAAGGCCTGGGTTGTTGTGTCTCAAAGCGTGGCCTTCTCCTCCTGCGCCTCCTCCTGTTCCATCACGTGTGCTGCTGCTGGGTTAGCGTTTCCAGTCCCTGTTTATTGAACCTCTTATCTTTATTACATTTATGACTGCATGGCGGCAAAAAGCATGCTATCCGCACGCTTCTTGTCCTCATGCAAGGCCTGGGTTGTTGTGTCTGAAAGCATGGCCTTCTCCTCCTGCGCCTCCTCCTGTTCCATCACGTGTGCTGCTGCTGGGTTAGCGTTGCCGGTCCCTGTTTATGGAACCTCTTATCTTTATTACATTTATGACTGCATAGCAGCAAAAAGCATGCTATCCGCACGCTTCTTGTCCTCATGCAAGGCCTGGGTTGTTGTGTCTCAAAGCGTGGCCTTCTCCTCCTGCGCCTCCTCCTGTTCCATCACGTGTGCTGCTGCTGGGTTAGCGTTGCCGGTCCCTGTTTATGGAACCTCTTATCTTTATTACATTTATGACTGCATGGCGGCAAAAAGCACGCTATCCGCACGCTTCTGGTCCTCATGCAAGGCCTGGGTTGTTGTGTCTCAAAGCGTGGCCTTGCGCCTCCTCCTGTTCCATCATGTGTGCTGCTGCTGGGTTAGCGTTGCCGGTCCCTGTTTATGGAACCTCTTATCTTTATTACATTTATGACTGCATGGCGGCAAAATGCCTGCTATCCGCACGCTTCTTGTCCTCATGCAAGGCCTGGGTTGTTGTGTCTCAAAGCGTGGCCTTCTCCTCCTGCGCCTCCTCCTGTTCCATCATGTGTGCTGCTGCTGGGTTAGCGTTGCCGGTCCCTGTTTATGGAACCTCTTATCTTTATTACATTTATGACTGCATGGCGGCAAAATGCATGCTATCCGCACGCTTCTTGTCCTCATGCAAGGCCTGGGTTGTTGTGTCTCAAAGCGTGGCCTTCTCCTCCTGCGCCTTCTCCTGTTCCATCACGTGTGCTGCTGCTGGGTTAGCGTTGCCGGTCCCTGTTTATGGAACCTCTTATCTTTATTACATTTATGACTGCATGGCGGCAAAATGCATGCTATCCGCACGCTTCTTGTCCTCATGCAAGGCCTGGGTTGTTGTGTCTCAAAGCGTGGCCTTCTCCTCCTGCGCCTCCTCCTGTTCCATCACATGTGCTGCTGCTGGGTTAGCGTTGCCGGTCCCTGTTTATGGAACCTCTTATCTTTATTACATTTATGACTGCATAGCGGCAAAATGCATGCTATCCGCACGCTTCTTGACCTCATGCAAGGCCTGGGTTGTTGTGTCTGAAAGCGTGGCCTTCTCCTCCTGCGCCTCCTCCTGTTCCATCACGTGTGCTGCTGCTGGGTTAGCGTTGCCGGTCCCTGTTTATGGAACCTCTTATCTTTATTACATTTATGACTGCATGGCGGCAAAATGTATGCTACCTGTGAAAATAAAACAGACATTTCCCGCATTTAAAAGACAGTTTTCCCTTTGAAACTTTAAAATCGATTTTCTCAAAAACTATAAGCTCTTTTTGCTAATTTTTTTTCCTCTTGTACCCACTCCCAGGGTGCACATACCCTGTAAATTTGGGGTATGTGGCATGTAAGGAGGCTTTACAAAGCACGAAAGTTCGGGTCCCCATTGACTTCCATTATGTTCGGAGTTCGGCGCGAACACCCGAACATCGCGGCCATGTTCGGCGAATGTTCGCGAACCCGAACATCCAGGTGTTCGCCCAACACTAAATTTCTGTGGCTGTACTGGTACTCATTTTGTCATATTACTGCCACAAACATGAATCAATTTTATTGGAATTCCACATGAAAGACCAATACAAAGTGGTGTACACATGAGAAGTGGAACGAAAATCATACATGATTTCAAATTTTTTTTTTACAAATAAATAACTGCAAAGTGGTGTGTGCATAATTATTCAGCCCCCTTTGATCTGAGTGCAGTCAGTTGCCTATAGACATTACCTGATGAGTGCTAATGACTAAATAGAGTGCACCTGTGTGTAATCTAATGTCAGTACAAATACAGCTGCTCTGTGAGGGCCTCAGAGGTTGTCTAAGAGAATATTGGGAGCAACAACACCGTGAAGTCCAAAGATTACACAAGACAGGTCAGGGATCAAGTTATTGAGAAATTTAACACAGGCTTAAGGTCCGTACACACGCCGGACTTTAGGCAACGACGGGTCCGTCGTTGCCTCCCGCTGGGTGGGCGTGCCAGCGACAGTCCGGCGTGTGTACGCTCTGTCGTCAGACTGAGACGGCTGTTTCTGAGCGATCCGCCGGGCGGATCGCTCAGAAACAGCCGTATCAGTCTGACGACAGAGCGTACACACGCCGGACTGTCGCTGGCACGCCCACCCAGCGGGAGGCAACGACGGACCCGTCGTTGCCTAAAGTCCGGCGTGTGTACGGACCTTTAGGCTACAAAAAAATTTCCAAAGCCTTGAACATCCCATGGAGCACTGTTCAAGCGATCATTCAGAAATGAAAGGAGTATGGCACAACTGTACACCTACCAAGACAAGGCCATCCACCTAAACTCACAGGCCGAACAAGGAGAGCGCTGATCAGAAATGCAGTCAAGAGGCCCATGGTGACTCTGGACGAGCTGCAGAGATCTACAGCTCAGGTGGGAGACTCTGTCCATAGGACAACTATTAGTCATGCACTGTACAAAGTTGGCCTTTATTGAAGAGTGGCAAGAAGAAAGGCATTGTTAACAGAAAGCATAAGAAGTCCCGTATGCAGTTTGCCACAAGCCATGTGGGGGACACAGCAACCATGTGGAAGAAGGTGCTCTGGTCAGATGAGACCAAAACTGAACTTTTTGGCCAAAATGCAAAACGCTATGTGTGGCAGAAAACTAACACTGCACATCACTCTGAACACACCATCCCCACTGTCAAATATGGTGGTGGCAGCATCATGCTCGGGGGGTGCATCACTTCAGCAGGGACAGGGAAGCTGGTCAGAGTTGATGGGAAGATGGATGGAGCCAAATACAGGGCAAACTTGGAAGAAAACCTCTTGGAGACTGCAAAAGACATGAGACTGGGGCAGAGGTTCACCTTCCAGCAGGACAATTACCCTGAACTTAAAGCCAGGGCAACAATGAAATGGTTTAAAACAAAACATATCTATGTGTTAGAATGGCCCAGTCAAAGTCCAGATCTAAATCCAATCGAGAATCTGTGGCAAGATCTGAAAACTGCTGTTCACAAACGCTGTCCATCTAATCTGACTGAGCTGGAGCTGTTTTGCAAAGAAGAATGGGCAAGGATTTCAGTCTCTAGATGTGCAAAGCTGGTAGAGACATACCCTAAAAAGACTGGCAGCTGTAATTGCAGCAAAAGGTGGTTCTACAAAGTATTGACTCAGGGGGCCGAATAATTACGCACACCCCACTTTGCCCCCCAAGGCAATTTAAGTATTGGTAAGCAATTATGCACACCCCACTTTGCAGTTATTTATTTGTAAAAAATGTTTGGAATGATGTATGATTTTCGACCCACTTCTCACATGTACACCACTTTGTATTGGTCTTTCACGTGGAATTCCAATAAAATTAATGCATGTTTCTGGCAGTAATGTGACAAAATGTGGAAAACGTCAAGGGGGCCGAATACCTTTGCTACCCACTGTACATACTCATCAAGCATGGGTGGTAAGCAAGGCAGCTGAAACCAGTGGGAAAAAAATCAATGTAAGAAACTGATAAAGATTATCCTCCCAGGAATTGCTTTTCAATACCTCATAAGCCCACACAAACAGATCTCCTTGCAATAGCTTATAAGCGAATTGGAGAGCTGACGTGCACGGGTCAGTAATTTGAAAGGTAGGATTCAGCAAAAATCTTACACATTCAGCAAGGAAGTCTTCCTTGGTTTCAGAGTCTAGTCTCTTGAAGCTCTTAAAGATATAAGAACCAAATTCGACAAAAACTTACAAATCGGAAATTCCCTCTACACTGGGAATTTCGGTTTGGCTGGTCATACTGTAACGATTGTGGAATTATTCCCGTGGTCAGCGCACAGGATGCGCGCTGACACTGCGGAAATCCTTCACAAGCGTATAATCTGAGAGAACCCAGCAATGGTTTTATGCACATGTAGAGTGAAATTCCCGCCGGCAGATGGAGCTGTGGAGTGCAGAGGAACAGATCCTCTACACAGCCACAGATGCCAGATAGGAATTGTACGAGGGGAAGCAATGCAGGGCAAGATAGCCCTTAAAGAGAGAGAGCACAGAGACAGGGTGTATGTGCGTCCATCAATCTAGTTGCCAGAGCGACGATGAACACACAACCGTGAAGACCAGGTGGGAAAGCAATCGCAAGAGATGGCGATGGCGATTGCTAACAGCAACACAAGACTGAATAAGCACAGAGAAGGAATGTATGTATGTCCACCAATCTAGTCGCCAACCAGCGACGGCGAACACACAACAGTGGAAACCAAGTGAGAACGCAATCGCAAGAGATGCGATTGCCAATGAGAATGAGCACAGGCACAGAATGTATGTCTAGTCGCCAACCCACGACGGTGAACACACAACAGCAGAAACAAAGTAGGAACGCAATCGCAAGAGTGGCGATTGCCAATAGTGACATAAGACAGAGCAAAGGTTAAACACAGGAGCAGAGAGAAAGGCACAGTATATCATACAATGAGAATGTCAACGAAAATAACAAACGCAATACCTAAACGCGGTTACCGCGCGTTAGGCGCAACAGCAACAAGCGCGTTTACGGCGCGGTCTCCGCACGTTAAGCGCAACAGAGACAAGCACGCCACCCTAACTAACGAATGAACACAAATGGACAAATAACAGGGACGCTTGCTAAACGGCTGCCTTACCGCAGACAACCGCAAACGTTTGCTCCAGACAGACAGACGAACGGAAAACAGGAATAGGTCAGATAAGATCCACCGCTCTTCTGCCAGAGCGAGTGCGATCCGGGTTCAGGGACAGGTCATGGAAGGATCCACAGCTCTTTCCACCAGAGCGAGTGTGAACCAAGTAGAGAAACAAAGCTAGCAGGATCCACTGCTCTTTTCCACCAGAGCAAGTGTGATCCAAGTACAGAAACTGGGCTAGTAGGATCCACTGCTCTTTTCCACCAGAGCAAGTGTGATCCAAGTACAGAAACGGAGCTAGCAGGATCCACTGCTCTTTTCCACCAGAGCAAGTGTGATCCAAGTACAGAAACAGGCCTAGCAGGATCCACTGCTCTTTCCGCCAGAGCGAGTGCGATCCACACGGCAAGACAGACAGAAGAGTAACCAGTAGCAACCACAGCTATGGTAAAACTCCAAAACATAGACTGGAGAGATCCACTGCCACTACCGCTAGAGCAAGTGCGATCCAGGTACTGGACCAAACGATTCACCATCGCCAACCGCTGGCGACAGTGCAATCGCAAAGACAAGACAGGCAATACAGATAATACAACCTGACTGCACTAGAAGGATAGCCTAGTGCAGTCCCCAGGAATTACTCTAAGATAATCTTTAGCAAACAATAGCAAGGCTGACACTCAAGGAGTGTTTTAGTAGTAACAAACCACCATGACCAGCAAAGGATTGTGGGATCACATGGTATTTATGCTGCAAGCCTTCAAGGGAGGCGGCTATGCAATTTGCATGACAAATGTATGCAAATTCCTCAGCAGCAGAGCAGGTCTGAAACTTGCAAAGTGAAGACAGGTCTCTCTTCCAGAGACCTGCAGCCCACAGACTTGAGGAATGGTCAAACAGCTGTCTGCCTGTGCAGCCAGCTGAGCAGATCATTACAGGGAGCAGCTGGATGACATCACTGACAGAAGTCAGCAAAGAAGAGTAAAAAAACCAAACAAAGTACTGTATTTTTTGGACTATAAGACTCACTTTTTCTCCCCAAAAAGTGAGGCAAAAAAGTCACTGCGTCTTATAGTCCAAATGCAGGGAGTTCCTGACTTGTGAACGCCTGCCAATACGAACCTCCAACCCGCTGCAAAGTCGGGGACTTACTGTACTGTGCCCATGCAGAGGAGGACACTGGGACACAAAAGGGCATAGAGGAGGACACAAGGGGAGCACAAAGGGGCATAGAGGAGGACAGAGGCAGACACAGAGGGGACAGAGGAGGACACAAGGGAGACAGAGGAGGATACAAGAGGTACAAGGGGGCATGAGGTACAAAGGGGCATAATCCACAAGATGTCCCTGCATCATGAATGCACCAGGTTTAGTATATTTTTTTCCCCATGGTTTTTGTCCTGTAAACCTAGGTGCGTCTTATGGTCAGGAGCGTCTTATAGTCCGAAAAATACGATAACTGTCTACCAATCTTAGTAATGTAAACTATGTATGACTCCTTATCCGTTGCAGTCTTTCAGAACAACTGTGCAAAGAGCTTTTTATCTTCGCTCCCTTAGCTGTGTCTCTCAGGATTGTGGGAAAAAAATACTTTTTTTTATAGACTGCCTGGGGATTGGAATGCCTTTGAAAGCGCCCCATCCTGACCTGATGACCTGCCGCTCAGAGGCCGGAGCCTCTCGGGCCCTGGCCCAGTATAGCTAGCATAGTGTCCAGTATAGCTAGTATAGTGTCCAGTATAGCTAGTATAGTGTCCCAGTATAGCTAGTATAGTGTCCCAGTATAGCTAGTATAGTGTCCCAGTATGGCTAGTATAGTGTCCAGTATAGCTAGTATAGTGTCCAGGATAGCTAGTATAGTGTCCCATTATAGCTAGTATAGTGCCCCAGTATAGCGCCCTAGTATGGGTAGGTAGTGAACCCCCTGCGGCCGCCGCTGCTCCTGTTACCTTATGAGCGGGCGGCTGCTTCTTCTCTTATATTCCCCCAGGCACCGCTCTCCTCTTAGAAGCATCTCGTATTACAGCATGGCGTCTTGCGGCTGCTGTATGGAAGGGAAGAAAGCAGGGCAGCAGCTTCCTGTAGCGGCGATATGCATCGCTGTTACCACTGGAACCGCTGCCCTGCCTCCTTCCCTCCCTACAGCAGTTGCAAGACGCGCTGCTGTAATAGGAGATGCTGCTAAGAGGAGAGCGGCGCCTGGGGGAATATAAGAGAAGAAGTGGCCGCCCGCTCATAAGGTAACAGGAGTGGCGATCGCAGGGGGCGAGATGACAGACCCGCCGCGGCCCAAAAGAAAACTGCCCATGGACCACCAGTGGGCCGCGGCCCACAAGTTGGGTATCTACGCTATAGGGGACACTGATAGCTGTTCCTGTGCCCCCCAATGTGATCAGTGCACACACATGCTTTTTATTACATTTTTTATACATTATATTTAATATAATTACACATTACACTACATTTTTCAATTCACATATATCCTGCAGTAACTCACCTCTCAGAATGCTTGATTCCAAGTGTTCTGAGCGGGATATTACTGCAGAATATAAACAACTTGTTTATTTGGATTTTTTAAACTGAATGTTCAGTGTCATTGGCTAAGACACTGATCATTCAAACTTTCGGGGACACTGATTGGCTTCGGGAACTACTGTTCCTGCTCACCAATCCCCGCACTTCAAAGCGTCGCAGCGCTCACGTGTGCTTCCATTCCCTCGCAGCGCATAGACTAACCTTTGCGGCCCTGGTACTTCAGGCAAAGTTTGCCAGGCTGTGATTAAAATGCACGGTGTGCAGTAAGTAGTTAAAGTGTAACTGAGATGCAAAAAGTGAATTAATACTTACCAGGGGCTTACTCCAGCCCCATAAGCACCGCTGAGTCCCTTGCTGTCCTCTTGACTGCCTCCATTCTCCTGCTTGCGGTTCCGGTAATCTGGCTCAGTCGCGCCAGACGGTCTCTTCTACACATGCGCGGCCCCTCCAAGGATACCCGACTGGTGCGGCTGGGCCAATTACCGAGACCGCTAGCAGGAGAACTAAGGCACTCAGGAGGACAGCGAGGGACTCAGCTGTACTTATGTAGAGATGTCGCGAACCTCCGATTTTCGCTTTGCGAACCCCGTTCGCGAACTTCCGCGGATGGTTTGGTTCACGTAAAAGTTTGCGAACCGCAATAGACTTCAATGGGGAGGCGAACTTTGAAAAATAGAAAACATTATGCTGGCCAGAAAAGTGACGGAAAACATGTTTTAAGGGGTCTAACACCTGGAGGGGGCATGGATGAGTGGGATAGACACCAAAAGCCCCGGGGAAAAATCTGGATTTGACGCAAAGCAACGTTTTAAGGGCAGAAATCACATTGAATGCTAAATTGCAGGCCTAAAGTGCTTTCAAACATCTTGCATGTGTATACATCAATCAGGGAGTGTAATTAGAGTTCTGCTTCACACTGACACACCAAACTCATTGTGTAACACACCGCAAACAGCTGTTTGCGTAGTGACGGCCGTGCTGGACTGGTGCGCACCATGGCCAGAGTGCAGGCAGTTTTCCAGCCCATATAGTCGCCGGGCTGTGGTAGCTCAATGACAGAACAACAGTGACTGTCCAGCTGATCGAATTTGGTCTGTCCACAATGAAGCAACGACCTTATTATCTTCTTGTATGTAGGTAGGCATAGGTAGGAGTCCCAGTATAGGTAGGTAGGCATAGGTAGGAGTCCCAGTATAAGGTAGGTAGGCATAGGTAGGTGCCTCAGTAGTTATCTAGGCATAGGTAGGAGACCCAGTATAGGTAGGTAGGCATAGGTAGGAATCCCAGTATAGGTAGGTAGGCATAGGTAGGTGCCTCAGTAGTTAGCTAGGCATAGGTAGGAGTCCCAGTATAGGTAGGTAGGCATAGGTAGGTGCCTCAGTAGTTAGCTAGGCATAGGTAGGAGTCCCAGGATAGGTAGGTAGGCATAGGTAGGTGCCCCTAGTATAGGTAGGTAGGTAGGTGTCCCCGTATAGGTAAGTAGGTGCCCCAGTAGTTAGGTAGGCATAGGTAGGTGTCCCAGTATAGATAGTTAGGCAGGGCCTGGCTGGCTCAGTAATAACAATTACCAAGGTCCAGCTGCAACAGATAGGGCTGTATAATGTCAGTGTCAGTGAGCAACACACACAAAAAAAAAGCACATCAGGAAAACATTATCTCTCAAAAGAGAGCTGAGGGGTGCTATTTTAGCAATAACAATCATCCAGGAGCAAGCCAAGAGCCTAACTAATCTGTCCCTAGGAGAACAAGTCTGCAGCAGCTGTCCCTAGTCTGTCTCTAGCAGGCACAGGAGTGAGTGTAATGGCCGGCGAGCCTGCCTTATATAAGGGGGGGGGGGGGGCTCCAGGGCTTAGTGTAGCCTGAATGGCTACAATGTGCCTGCTGACTGTGATGCAGAGGGTCAAAGTTGACCCTCATAGTGCATTATGGGGCGAATCGAACTTCCGCAAAAGTTCACCTGGTGCAGGCGAACGCGAACCCCCAAACTTTGCCTGGAACCGTTCGCTACATCTCTATACTTATGCATAGCTCCCAACTGTCCCTCTTTTGGAGGGACAGTCCCTCTTTGGAAACCCTGTCCCTCTGTCCCTCTTTACTCCTCATTTGTCCCTCTTTCAGGACTTTGTTCCTCTTTCTATGTAAACAGGCCCGGATTTCTGCAAAGGCCACAAAGGCCATGGCCTAGGGCGATAAAATCAGATAAGATGAGAAGGGTGGCAGGACTTGGAGAGAGAAGAGGTCATATGTCAAAGTAAATCATCTCCTCTGTTCCCGCAGCGCAGCCAGCCAGCGCCCTGCTCTGCACTAATAGATGAATTCCAGAGTTCCCCAATCCCCGCACCTCTCACTTCCTGATGTGTTATAACAATCAGGATCAATCATAACTGTCACCTGATCATCTAATTATTTATATGAACGACATACAGTACAAGTGGATGTGAGAAATACCAGGGATTTACATTACAAAGCAGATAAAACTAAGTTCCGCTGAGTTCTAATGCAGACATTCAGAAACATTTCTGCTAGTTTCTTTGCCTTCTTTTTTACAGCTGTGACACTGACCCCAGCAGTTGTAAATTACACTTTCTTATCTAGGCCTAATTTATTGCTTTTTTTTTCTTCCTAGCCAGTGATCTCGTCTCTGCTTAAGTTAACTCTTTCCTGACTCATTTTCTGTCCTTCAGCACCGACCATCTATGAGAACTGCTGCAGCCTGGAATAAAAATGCTGTATGCTTCCCTTTCATTGCTAAACTGTCACTGTCACCTGAGCTGTTACTACCTCTATGCTAGTGTGTATGGTTTGGCATCCTTCTGCTTCCCTGTAGCAGTAGAACATTGTACCATCTTAGCCATCAGCAAAAGCAGAGCGTTTTGAATCAGGATGATACCATTTATTGGCTTAAAAGAAAAAGAGTAATCTTTCTGCTAATAAGCCTTCTTCAGACTTTGTTCCTGTATACTGCCAATATGTTAAAGCACACCACCATATGTACTTTCAACATTCACAAGAGATACATACTTTTTTCAGCAAATATAAATAAATGTCATTCAGATGCTTTAAAGTGGAGCTGAACTCTTGCACAGGACAGAAGGAAAACAGAGAAATGCATGCTGTATGTATTTAGAGATCCTTTCGAATTCTTCCACATCTGTGTCTAATCACAAATTTGATATCTTCCCTGTGTCACCTGACTGCCACAGCATATAAACTTATTTTAAAACACAAGATGTTAATATATTTGCTTCCATGAAAGTAGGAATTAGACACACTGTCTATTTATTGCAGGATTTGTATCAGCTGTAACAAAGAAATGTTTTTTCTTTAAAGGTTATTATGTTGCTGAGTATCTTTTAGAGCAGAGAGGAAGTTCTGAGTTCAGGTCCACACTAATTACAACCAAACATCCAAAGTGGGTCTTGACAGGATGTTTGCTACTTACCTGTTCTCTGTTTTGGATGGGCTTCTCTCCATTGCTCTGCCCTGCCACCTGTTTGTGGCTCTGACTGCAGCCAGTCGCACAGAGGACAAAGAAGCAGCACATGCTCTGGCCACTGGCGCTCCATGTAATTTCTCGCTCCTACCCAGATGTGCACAGCAACCGAGGCCAGTATAGTGTTATGCATTCTTGACGAGTACCGATCATACATCGCCGTAATTTCTCAAGTATGCATTCCCAGAACACTATCGGCTGCTGTGCACATTCGAGCAGGAGCGCAAATTTCCATCGTGAGAGGACAGAGCATCCACTGATTCTTTGTTCAATGAGGGGCACAGCAGCACAACTGAAATGAGCCCATTCAAAAGAATGATCGCTAGTCAGATAGTTGGACAGAATGTTTTTTGGTGGTGGTGGGGGCGGGGGTGCTTGGTGACAACAGGCCTAGGGCACTGGTAAGTACAAATCCGGCCCTGTATGTAAATATATATACAGGAACTTCTCAAAAAATTAGCATATTGTGATAAAGTTCATTATTTTCTGTAATGTACTGATAAACATTAGACTTTCATACATTTTAGATTCAAATACACACAACTGAAGTAGTTCAAGCCTTTTATTGTTTTAATATTGATGATTTTGGCATACAGCTCATGAAAACCCAAATTTCCTATCTCAAAAAATTAGCATATTTCATCCGACCAATAAAAGAAAAGTGTTTTTAAAACAAAAAAAGTCAACCTTCAAATAATTATGTTCAGTTATGCACTTAATACTTGGTCGGGAATCCTTTTGCAGAAATGACTGCTTCAATGCGGCGTGGCATGGAGGCAGTCAGCCCGTGGCACTGCTCAGGTGTTATGGAGGCCCAGGATGCTTCGATAGCGGCCTTAGGCCCGGTTCACATTGGCGGTCTCCGTCCGGAATCGCCGTGCCGGAGCCGGACCGCATGCCGAACGGACGGAACGGACGCACGGCATAGCAATGCAAGTCTATGCGTCCATTCCCCCTTCGTCCGTTTCGTCCGGACCGGAGCCGGACCGGATCCGGACTCCGGCATAAGATCCAACATGCGCTATTTTTTGGTCCGGCTCCTCCGGCAGACGTATCCGGAGCGGAGCCGGACTGCACCATCCGGCCAATACAAACCAATGAGAACCGGAGAGCGCACAACACACTGGCTATAAAATCCGGATGTTCTACCCCACTTCCTATGCGTATTGTAGCGGCGATTTTGGATGGGGACACATGGGCAAGCATTTTGGAGTGGAGCAGCAGTGACTTTTACGTGCTGGAGATGTTGGCAGTATGTCGGAGGTGGAGGTGAGTGCTAAACAGCGGAGGGCCTGATTCCACAGGTCCACCTTCTGCTGACCTCCCAGACCCCAACATTTTTATTTTATTTCTACTATCTTTTGCCAAACGGATCCGGATCGCATCCTGATGAACACCTGATGCAACCTGACCGGATCCGGATCGGATCCGGATCGGAACCGTAGGGTTCCGATCCGGATCCGGTCCGGATCCGGTCAGGTCATCCGGTCCGTTTGGCAGAGAACCGCAAGTGTGAACCGGGCCTTAAGCTCATCCAGAGTGTTGGGTCTTGCTTCTCTCAACTTCCTCTTCACAATATCCCACAGATTCTCTATGGGGTTCAGGTCAGGAGAGTTGGCAGGCCAATTGAGCACAGTAATATTATGGTCAGTAAACCATTTACCAGCGGTTTTGGCACTGTGAGCAGGTGCCAGGTCGTGCTGAAAAATGAAATCTTCATCTCCATAAAGCTTTTCAGCAGATGGAAGCATGAAGTGCTCCAAAATCTCCTGATAGCTAGCTGCATTGACCCTGCCCTTGATAAAACACAGTAAACCAACACCAGCAGCTGACATGGCACCCCAGACCATCACTGACTGTGGGTATTTGACACTGGACTTCAGGCATTTTGGCATTTCCCTCTCCCCAGTCTTCCTCCAGACTCTGGCACCTTGATTTCCGAATGACATGTAAAAGTTGCTTTCATCTGAAAAAAGGGCTTTGGACCACTGAGCAACAGTCCAGTGCTGCTTCTCTGTAGCCCAGGTCAGGCGCTTCTGCCACTGTTTCTGGTTCAAAAGTGGGTTCATGCTTCCATCTGCTGAAAAGCTTTATGGAGATGAAGATTTCATTTTTCAGCACGACCTGTCACCTGCTCACAGTGCCAAAACCACTGATAAATGGTTTACTGACCATGGTATTACTGTGCTCAATTGGCCTGAACTCTCCTGACCTGAACCCCATAGAGAATATGTGTGATATTGTGAAGAGAAAGTTTAGAGACACAAGACCCAACACTCTGGATGAGCTTAAGGCCGCTATCGAAGCATCCTGGGCCTCCATAACACCTGAGCAGTGCCACAGGCTGATTGCCTCCATGCCATGCCGCATTGAAGCAGTCATTTCTGCAAAAGGATTCCCGACCAAGTATTGAGTGCATAACTGAACATAATTATTTGAAGGTTGACTTTTTTTGTTTTAAAAACACTTTTCTTTTATTGGTCGGATGAAATATGCTAATTTTTTGAGATAGGAAATTTGGGTTTTCATGAGATGTATGCCAAAATCATCAATATTAAAACAATAAAAGGCTTGAACTACTTCAGTTGTGTGTATTTGAATCTAAAATGTATGAAAGTCTAATGTTTATCAGTACATTACAGAAAATAATGAACTTTTTCACAATATGCTAATTTTTTGAGAAGATCCTGTATTTATCTACTAAAAATGTGTTTGATTGACTCTAAACTTTATTCCCATCCTTTAAATGTTGCGCTGCGTAATATGTTGGCACTTTATAAGTACAATAAATAAAAATAAATAAATAAAAATATATTACTAATTTTAAAATGTCAATATTAAGGAAAATAAACCAGGAAAGGACCAGTGTGATTTGTATTATAAAACAACATATTTTTGGTATGTGTGACTAGGGGTGTGATGGGGGCGTGATAAGGGGTGTGGCCGGGGCGTGGCTTAAGTGTCCCTAATTCTCATCTCAAAAAGTTGGGAGGTATGCTTATGGGGCTGGAGGAGTATCAAATCTTTCACTTTTGTCATCTTAGGTTTTCTTTAAAGCGGAACTGTAGATATAAAATAAACACATTGTTTCACTTACCTGGGGCTTCCCCAAGCCCCCAGCAGCTGTCCTGTTCCACGCCGAATCTCCATCAGTCTCCGTTCCCCCGCCGCCGCTCGGTCCCGTACTTCGAATTGTAAGTCGAGGCCAGCGCAACCCTGCCAAGCGTATCCTTTCTTCGCGTTCCCCTCTGCAATCGGGGAACGCGAAGAAAGGATACGCGTGGCCAGAGCCGCGCAGGCGCAGTGGCCTGGCGGCGAAACCGAAAGTAGCTGGCCGCGGGAGAACGGAGGCTCGTTGAGGAGCGGCGCGGGACAGGACAGCTGTTGGGGGCTTGGTAAACCCCCAGGTAAGTGAAACAATGTGTTTATTTGATATCTACAGTTCCGCTTTAAGAAAGAGGGAAGAATGGTAAGAATATTTGTTAGCTCGTTACTGCTGTCTGTGTGCCTATTGGGAAAATTTCCTTTCATTTTTCTTTTTTCTTCTGGCACTCACAAGAACAGGCAGTGAATGAAACATTCCCAGCAAATTCACAGACAGCAATAGCATGCCATCTCCAATCTAGAAACAAATGTTATTTCTGCCTGCATTGGGAATGCCTCAACAACTTGGACAAGGAAACCTGACAGTTTTGTTCTCCTGCACGGAGAGCTTCTGGAAGTTGCACTGTGTTCTATGGAAAGGATGCTAGACGATGTTTTTATTTACTCTCAGCACATGGATATAAAATGAAACCTACACCCTCGGATTATAATGTTCACATTGGGAAATTGAAACTAACGGGAGGAGTTTTGATGTTTCCAAGGTGAAATGAAACTGCAACTTGCTGTATAAGAGAGAGGGGAGGAGGAGGAGCTACCAGCATCAGTTCGCTGTGCAGAGTTTTAGCTGCGTACCAGGAACAAGCGATGCTGGCTCCACAACTGCATACAATATAAACGTCCATGGGCTCGGAGGAACACAGAGAAGGTAAGGACAGCTGAAATTATTGAAGCTGAACACCAGACGTGTGATTGTGATTTATCTAAATGCTGAGTCATAATTAACTTTCAGCAAAATGATCATTTTCATTTTTCAAGTATGAATGAGTGTAGTGATCATTGGATAACGCACTTTGCATTACCTTTAGCAAAGACATTAGACTACACTACAACTATATTTCCCAAATGTCTCTGTTTCAGAGAGACATTTTTTTTAACCAAATCAAAATTTATTTATTGTAATGCTTTTGTGTGACTTTATTCCCACTTATTCAATTAAAGTATTTGTTTCAAAATACTAACATCAAGGGAATTCCATGACAATAGAAAGAGCGAATGTGGTTTCAACAATATAAAAACATCATCTGTACCTAAAGTAATCCATCCTGGTATGTGTGACTATGGGTGTGGCAGGGTCATGGCTGAATGTTTGGCATCCAGGGGTATTGCCTTAGGACTGTTAAACATTACAATTTGCCCCCCCCCCCCCCCCCAAAAAAAAATTGCCAAAAAATTGCAGCTAGTGATTTGTCAGCAATTTTTCACGATTGCTCCTTAGCGATGCTACATGCAGTGATTATGTGATCACAATCACAATGCTGCTATGTGAATGCTCCCAAAGGGAGACACTTCATTAGCAATTTGCCGATTGGCAATGGCAACGCAATAGCCCCCCCAGTGTGAATTGTGAAACAACTCTTAAAAATGTCTTTCCTTATCTCAAAAGGTATGTTAAAGACCATCTAGGATGTAATGTATTATACATTAAATTTAGACCTCAAGCTAACTTAAGTTGGAATTGGTCAGTGCACGGGTAAGCAACTCACCCGCTTGCCAGTAAATCGGAATTATTGTTAAACTCCACCCCCCCCCCACCCCATTGGTAAAACGCTGTGGAGGTTTTTGCCCAAAGTGTTTACGAAACTCTGTGGCCATTTCAATCCCCACATCTGTTACCCAGCCACCAGCTTGGCAGCTGCATATTGAGCAGGGGGATTTTAGGCAGGTGAGTTACTTACCCGTGCAGTCGCTATTTCTAGCATTAAGTTTAAATGGTGGTCTTTAAATTACATCCCTTTTGTAATAATCTTGTAGTTGGGTGTTAATAAAATGTTAAAGGAAATCCACTTTAGGTGGGCATCAATGGTGCAATCCCACGATTTTCCGATCGCCATGGTAATTGATTGGAAATGATTGGTCGAGCCTGATTACATGGGTGCTCGCATGCGCCCGTGCATGTGCAGAAGTTGCCAACCCATCGGGGGTTGGTAATCTTTAGAGAAAGCCAGCGGGACACCTGAGAGGACCCAAATGACGTCTAGGGCTGTAACAAGCCCCAGGTAAGTAAAAGGAAATGTTATATTTCGCCTCGGAAGTTCTTTAATCGGCACAACAGTAGCCAGTGATTTTCAATAAGGAACCACATGCGTTGTGCAAAAAAGGTTGTAACTTTTTTTTTAAGATACAAAACTGATACTCACTTAAGGAGAGGGAAGGCTCTGGGTCCTATATAGAGCCTTCCCGTTCTCCTCACGGGAACCACGTTCCAGTGCTGGATCCCTGGTTCAAAACTTTGGAAGTCTTCGGGAGCGCATGTACTGCGCACATGCTAGTGCATGAGAGGGCGCTCACGCATGTGCAGTGCAGAGGTCCGAGTGCTTATGAAGACTCCTAAAACCCACCAGACGTGAAAGAGAGCAGTCTACGACCCATGAGTCGTAGACTGCTAACGGGGGAGTCTGCGGGGGGAACGCGGGGACAGTGACGAGACCGAGAAGGATCTATAGGACCCCGAGCCTTCCCTCTCCTTAAGTGGGTATCTGTATTTTATTTTTATTTTCACTTCAGATTCTCTTTAAACACTTTACATAATCACAAATGGTTGCTCAAATCACAGTAGGCCCATAGTAAACCATGCAACTTTGCATTGCGTCAAAATGCCTATGATTCCCCAAATGTGATCTCTTTCCTCACAGATCCATGTTTTTTTATGGACTATTTTACAAATATGTTCTGTGGTTCTTTTTGCTGTGGTAACTGCAACTGTGTATACATTTTTCTGTGCAGCAGCATGCTTATGTACCAGACTGTGATGAAATGTGCAATGGAGTAAACAAAATACATTATTTTTCATTTGTAAGGGCTGGTTCATCTGCCCGGCTTTCTGTGGCATCACATTTGGTGGCGTTGCGGCTGCACCGCGTTCGGCTTTCAGCAGCCTTCACGTAGCTTTCGGATGCGGTCGGCATTTTTCCTCCCCTAGGGGAACATTACCCCGTGGCGGTTAACTACCCCAGGACGCAATAGGACGCCGCGTTCGCGTAAACGCCGGTAAAAGCCTGGTACAAATGCTCCCATTCACTTGAATGGGAACGTTTAATGCCAAGTCCTGAACGCTGGCGCCACTCAGCAGACACCCATCTGAATCAGCCCTAAGATATTACATATCAGGTCATAATCATCTGGTCCTTAACTGGTTCTAAAATTACTTACTGTAAATCTAACTTCAGGTGTAAAACAACACATGAAGCCAAATGGAGAAGAATATATAAATCATTGATGATAGGGCAATACTGTATCTTGCACACTAGCAGGAATCACCTTTAGCAGCAAAAACTTGAAGTGATTATTTTCTACACAACTTAGGCTTCTTGCACACTGCAAGTGATTCCGATTCAGATTCCGCTTTTTAATCAGTTTTTACATCAGATTCCGATTCCGATTTGCAGTTTGCTCCCTGCACACTGCAAATCGGAATCTGAATCGGATGTAAAAACTGATTAAAAAGCGGAATCTTAATCGGAATCACTTGCAGTGTGCAAGAGGCCTTAATCTGTCTCTCACATCATTGTGGAAGCCCAGTCTTCTTTACAGTATTGCTTCTGGTTATTGAGGTCTCTGTTGAGGTCATCCACATCAGCATTTCAACAAGGTTAACCAGCTGAGCGGTCTGGACGAGCTCAGCTCGTCCAGTACCGCCGGAGCCTGCCGCTCAGGCCCTGCTGGGCCGATTTGGCTCAAATAAAAAGCAGCACACGCAGCCGGCACTTTGCCAGCCGTGTGTGCTGCCTGATCGCCGCTGCAGTGCGGCGATCCGCCGCATGCAGCGGCGAAAGAGGGTCCCCCCAGCCGCCTGAGCCCAGCGTAGCCGGAACAAAAAGTTCCGGACAGCGCTAAGGGCTGGATCGGAGGCGGCTGACATTAGGACGTCGGCTGACGTCCATGACGTCACTCCGCTCGTCGCCATGGCGACGAGGTAAGCGAAACACGGAAGGCCGCTCATTGCGGCCTTCCGTGTTATTTCTGGCCGCCGGAGGCGATCAGAAGATCGCCTCCGGAGCGCCCTCTAGTGGGCTTTCATGCAGCCAACTTTCAGTTGGCTGCATGAAATAGTTTTTTTTTATAAAAAAAAACCCCTCCCGCAGCCTCCCTGGCGATCTTAATAGAACGCCAGGGTGGTTAAATTCTGGGCGTTGGACCACTGCAATACCTTGATTGGTTTCTTTCATTTTACTTTTGTAGATTTGCTGATGTGCTTGAAATCAATGGGATTGATTCACAAAACCAACGCATGGGAATTGTACCTGTATTCATGCCATCAGCGTAACCCTGTTTGTGCATTACAGTTTTACTGACGGTTTGCAAATCAACCCTATTGTTCTGTTGCATTATTCAGTTTTCTAAGCTTTAGCCATTGCTCAAATAAACTCGCATTTGTTGGCCGGATTTCAGTAAAGGCTTCCATAGTTACTTGTGTATGCCAACTGTCTTCCTTCTCCTTGATTAACCCACGTCTGCTCTGCTCCTTGCTTCTCCTCTCATCATCATGGTCATGGGGAGGGGCGGAGAGCAGACCAGAAGCAAGAGAGTAGAGAAGGACAGTGCAGGCATGCAGAGGTAACCATGGAACAGCACTGCTCTGCTCATTGTGGGGTAGGACTTTACTCACGTAATCCTACTTAACGCAGTTTATTGCATACACCCCAATGAGAGATGTTACCCCAATAAAATTAGCCTACGATGGGTAGGGTAGGAGGGAACCTATGGGTCCTGAGGGTTACTGAAGCCACAGAGAGCAGCAAGAATATATACACATAACCAAATGCCCATAAAGCAGCAAAATACCACCAATTACAACACACCAGTCAGCTGAGCAGCATATTAAAGAGGACCTGTGCCCATAGCCACCATTTAATCTAGACATTTTGCCGTGGGAAACAGCATAAAAGCAGATGCTTGACTATAGGGGTAGAAACCCCTGCAGCTTTGTACTTTCCCTCCTTCCAATACCCCTCCAGAGGAAGTGTTGTTGAGGCAACACCTGTTATCGGTGGGGGAGTCCTGGCGGTTGCACCTCCTGGTGGAAGATAGACATCCTGGTCACGGGCTGGAGGGGGATGTTAGAAGGGGAAGTTTATCAAGTGTTAGGCTGGGAGGCCCCATCATTTGTAGGTATGCCCCTGTATAACAGTTAGGTATTAAGCCTTTAAAGGTTTTGGAAAGCGGCCTTATAGTTGAATTTCTATCATTATAAAAAATTACTCCCTGTTTTTTTTTTTCTTTTATGTGAACTACTGATTGGTAGTTATATAATTTCTTTTTGGGGGCTAACTTTTCATTCCCTAGTCTTTTTGAAGGCAAAATAAATGTATCCAGTTCCACATGGCTTTCCAACAGGTGCTTGTAACGATCGGTGAAGCACAGAGAGGTCTGATTACCGGTGATCTGCAGTATCTCGGGGAATACAGACGTATACCAGATTATAAGTGATCTGCAGTCTCACCGATAATCCAATATACTAGCTAACCTCTGTTCACCTGAGTAGAGTGTAGTGTTTTGGTGTAACAGTAACAAGCCTCAGCGCAGTCGGAAGTACTGCGCTGATTCCTTCCGCAGATCTGGACTCTCCAAGACGGGGAGGAGTCAGACTGATAGTAGGAAGGTTAGTCTGAAAGTGACACTCAGGAGGAGATGCCACTGACAGGACGGGGAACCGCCTCCAATCGTGAGGTCGGTTCTCGAGGTCGGACAAGCCAGGTCGATACACACGGACAGATAAGGTACAAGATCAGGAGGCAAAAGCAGAGTCAAAGTACAGGCAAGGTTTGGCAACAGGGTATCAGATATATCAAGGTACAAAATCAGGAGACAGAAGCAGGGTCTAGGACGAGCCGGGGTTCGGCAACAGAGTATCAGAGATATCGAGGTACAAGATCAGAGTTCAGGAGGATAGTCGAGACAGGCAAAGGGTCATAACAGATAATCACAATCAAACTAGTACTTTAGCTATCAACAGAATCTAGCTAAGTGTAGGATTACAGTTCCAGCTGGTCCCGGCACACTTGCGGATCTGACTACGGATCTGAGTGCTCCCACGTATGTGATCGCACGCCAAACAAGGAACAAGTGAACAGCCAGCAGTATATATACTCAAGGACCTTTCCAGGACCTCCCTAATTGCTGGACCAATGAAAGTAGTGGAAAATGTCAGCTGACCAGCCTGGTCAGCTGACTACTTCTGGCTGTTATATAAGCTCTGTCTCTGTGCGCGCGCGCGTGTCACTCTGAATCCTGGTGGACTACCAGTCCCAGCCACACCAGAACTGTCTTGCAATGTATCTTGAGCACCACGTGTGGGGGCCGCTTCCAATGCGGATTCCGCCGTTTTCAATGCGGATTCCGCCGTTCCCAATGCGGATTCCGCCGCTCTGCCTAAGCGGCATGCGGCGGTTTTTCCGCGTTGTGACGCCCTGCTGGACGCGGAAACAGCCGCCTCACCTTGAGAGACGGCGGCTTTTCCGCATTTCTTTACAGTACCCCCCCCCCCCCCCCCCGAGGAGTGGACTCCGGACAGCTCCTACCAGGTTTCTCGGGATGTAAGGCATGAAACTCCCTCCTTAAGTCGTCTGCATGCATGCGTGTCCCCGGTACCCATTGCCTCTCCTCAATGCCGTACCCTTTCCAATGTATGAGGTACTGTACCGAGTTTTGTACCGTGCGTGAATCTAAAATCTTCTCCACCTCATATTCGGGTTGGGCATCTACCAACACAGGAGGAGGAGGAGTAGGACCCACCTGGACTGCTGGTTTAAGAAGGGACACGTGGAAGGACCTTACCCCCGCATGCTGGTGGGGAGATCAACGGTATAAGTAACATTGTTGATCTTCCTGGCTACCGGGAATGGACCCACAAACCTGGGACCTAGCTTGTCAGAAGGTTGTCTCAGGGTCAAGTGACGTGTGGACACCCAGACCAAGTCTCCAGGTTGGAACCTCCACTCCAATGACCGTCTTTTGTCAGCTTGACCCTTCTGACTCAAAAAAGCCTTTTCCAGGTTACTCGTTACTGTTCCCCAAAGGTCCTTAAGTGACCTTTGCCAGGTCTCCAGGGCTGGGAATGGAGTGGAGGCTACTGGCAATGGGGAAAATTTGGGTGATCTCCCCATCACTACTGGAAAAGGAGAAAATCCGGAGGACGAGTTTTTCAAATTATTTTGCGCAAATTCTGCGAAGGGCAAGAATCTAACCCAATCGTCTTGCGCCTCAGCAACGTAACACCTCAAAAACTGTTCTAATCACTGGTTTATCCTCTCCATCTGGCCATTTGTCTGTGGATGGTAGCCTGATGAAAATGACAGCTTTATGCCTATGAGCTGGCAAAAAGCCTTCCAAAATCGTGAAACAAATTGGACTCCCCTGTCTGAGACTATGTTTTCAGGAATGCTGTGTAATCGGAAAATATGAGTTATGAATAACTCGGCCAATTCCAGAGCTGAGGGGAGTCCTTTCAATGGCACGAAATGGGCCATTTTGCTAAAACGGTCGACTACCACCCAAATGACCGCCATGCCCTCAGATCTGGGAAGCTCCCCTACAAAATCCATGGACAGGTGAGTCCATGGTTCACTCGGGGTGGGCAAAGGCTGCAGGGTACCGATAGGTGCCAGCCGGGAGGGTTCACTCTTGGCACAAATCGCACATTCCCTCACGTACTCCTTGCAATCCGCTGCCAAGGACGGCCACCAGGCGCATCTGGCTACCAAATCCTGTGTTCTAGATGCCCCAGGATGCCCAGCATTCTTATGCGCATGGAACATCTCTAGAACCTGAAGACGAAATGGCAGAGGAATGAACAGCACCCCTGCGGGCTTCCCTTCCGGGATGTCTTGTTGAAAGGGAATCAAAGTCTCCTTCCAATCCTCCCAAGTCTCTGTTGCGGCCAGTACCAAGCTCTGGGGAATAATGGTCTCTGGAACGGAGGGCTGTGCTGTCTCTGACTCGAAGCATCTGGATAAAGCATCCGCCTTGACATTTTTGCTACCTGGGGTGTACGTAATAATGAAAGAGAACCTAGAGAAAAGCAACGACCATCGAGCCTGACGGGGGCTCAACCTCTTAGCCCACTCGATGTACTCTAAGTTCTTGTGGTCAGTGTAGACCGTGACCGTATGCTCAGCTCCCTCTAACCAATGTCGCCATTCCTTGAAAGCCAGTTTAATGGCTAGGAGCTCTCTGTTGCCAATATCGTAGTTCTTCTCCGCAGGAGAGAACCTACGGGAGAAGTAAGCACACGGGTGCATTCTGCCCTGCAAGCCAGATCGCTGAGACAACACAGCCCCCACCCTGACCTCCGAAGCATCCACCTCAACAATAAACGGAAAAGACGTATCCACATGTCTGAGGATGGGTGCTGAACAAAATAGGCCCTTCAGGGTGGAAAAAGCCTGTAACGCCTCAGGAGACCAGTACGTGGTATCTGCCCCTTTCTTGGTGAGACTGGTAAGGGGAGAAATAGTAGTTGGCGACGCCAAGAAACCGCTGAAGAGACTTCAACCCAACCGGCTGAGGCCACTCCAGAACAGCGGAAACCTTGGCAGGATCCATAGACAGGCCTGTGGTGGAAACTATGTACCCCAAGAAAGCGACAGAAGTTACCTCAAATATACACTTTTCAAGCTTTGCGTACAAAGAGTTCTGCCTTAGTTTGTTCAAAACGAACCTCACATGGGTCCTATGTTCAGAGAGGTTGTTGGAGAAGATAAGGATATCGTCTAGGTAGACTAGGACAAATTTCCCCAACACCTCCCTGAAAACCTCGTTGATGAGTTCCTGGAAAACGGCCGGGGCATTACATAGCCCGAAGGGCATCACCAGATACTCATAATGCCCGTCTGGTGTATTAAAGGCCGTTTTCCACTCATCGCCCTTTCTTATGCGTATCAGGTTGTATGCCCCCCGCAAATCCAGCTTAGAAAAGATCTTGGCGTCAGTGATCTGTGTGAATAAATCGTCTATCAGAGGTAGCGGATAGCGATTCTTCACTGTAATCTTGTTAAGACCGCGGTAATCAATGCAGGGCCGCAGGCCTCCGTCTTTCTTTTTTACAAAAAAGAAGCCTGCCCCGGCAGGCGACCGGGACGGGCGAATAAACCCCTTGGCCAAATTCTCCCTGATGTACTCCTGCATAGCCAATTTTTCGGGCCCCGACAAATTGTACAAATGACCCCGGGGGGGTACACAACCGGAACGGAGATCAATGGGACAGTCAAAAGGGCGATGGGGAGGCAATTTATCGGCTGCTTTGGGACAAAATACATCAGAATATTCAGAATAATGGTCATGTACACCCTCCACCTGGACTCTGGTTTGCCCCAATGTTAACTTCCCCAAACACCGCTGAAAACAATGCGGTGACCAGGTGGTTAACTGACCCGTGGCCCAGTCAATATGCGGTGAATGGATTTGCAACCACGGCATGCCTAGGATGATAGTGGAGGTTGACATATGTAACACAAAAAATTGTAATTGTTCCCCATGCAATACCCCTATGGTGAGCTTCACCACCGGGGTCTGTGACAGCGCACGATTCCGTTGCAGAGGGGAATCGTCCACTGCCGTGACCTGTATGGGGGGTCTCACGGGAGTGAGTGGAAGACCCAACTCCTGAGCGAATTCGAAGTTCATGAAATTGGCCGCTGAGCCAGAGTCAATAAAAGCCTCAGTGGCTACAGATTTATCATCCCATGTAACAGTACAAGGGAGAAGCAATTTTCTTTCTTTAAGGGGTGAAAATTGTGTGCCCAGGGTGTCACCCCCCACTACTTCTAGGCAAACTCGTTTCCCGACCTGTTAGGGCAGTTTCGCACCCTATGCCCTGCTGCTGCACAATACAGGCACAGCTGTTCCGTCATTCTCCGCCTTCGCTCCACCTGGGTCAGTTTCGATCGACCAATCTGCATTGGTTCGGGCGGAGGCAAGGCCGGAGAGGGTGAGACAGGCAGAGAAGGTGCTACTAGAGGTGCAGCGGACGGTGCCGCGTAAGATGTCACCCTGACACGGTGACTGCCCCTAGTCTGCTTCTGATGGCGTAGCCTGCGGTCAACTCGAATGGCCGATGAGATGGCCTCATCGAGTGTTTTGGGCTCGGGTATGGTTAGCATTAGGTCAGAGACCTCCTCCGACAACCCAGACAGGAAGTAATCCATCAGGGCATAGTTGTCGAATCTGGCGGTGACTGACCACCTACGGAATTCTGCCGCATAATCCTCGACCGAGCCTCTGCCTTGCCGCAAAAGTTTGAGCTTCCGCTCAGAAGACGCAGCAAGGTCAGGGTCGTCGTAAATTACGGCCATGGCCTTAAAGAATTCCTCTACCGAGGTCAGAGCTGTATCAGTGGGAGGCAGGTTATATGCCCAGGACTGGGAGTCGCCAGTCAGCAAAGTTCTAATAAAGATGACCCGTTGGGTCTCAGTCCCTGAGGATCGGGGTCTCAACTCGAAATACGATAACACTCTACTCTTAAAATTCCGGAAGTCAGACTTCTGGCCGGAAAATTTATCTGGTACAGGCATACGTATGTCATCACTAGGAGGGGATCGCACCGAATCAACTGACGTCTGAAGGGTTTGCACAGAGCCTGTTAGGGCATCAATCAAAGCTTTGTGCTGGCCCAGTGCTTGATGGATAGTATCCACCGAAGTGGCAAGCACGGTCAGAGGGTCAGCGCGTGCGTCCATCAGTTTATTGGTCTGGCGTTCTGTAACGATCGGTGAAGCACAGAGAGGTCTGATTACCGGTGATCTGCAGTATCACGGGGAATACAGACGTATACCAGATTATAAGTGATCTGCAGTCTCACCGATAATCCAATATACTAGCTAACCTCTGTTCACCTGAGTAGAGTGTAGTGTTTTGGTGTAACAGTAACAAGCCTCAGCGCAGTCGGAAGTACTGCGCTGATTCCTTCCGCAGATCTGGACTCTCCAAGACGGGGAGGAGTCAGACTGATAGTAGGAAGGTTAGTCTGAAAGTGACACTCAGGAGGAGATGCCACTGACAGGATGGGGAACCGCCTCCAATCGTGAGGTCGGTTCTCGAGGTCGGACAAGCCAGGTCGATACACACGGACAGATAAGGTACAAGATCAGGAGGCAAAAGCAGAGTCAAAGTACAGGCAAGGTTTGGCAACAGGGTATCAGATATATCAAGGTACAAAATCAGGAGATAGAAGCAGGGTCTAGCCGGGGTTCGGCAACAGAGTATCAGAGATATCGAGGTACAAGATCAGAGTTCAGGAGGATAGTCGAGACAGGCAAAGGGTCATAACAGATAATCACAATCAAACTAGTACTTTAGCTATCAACAGAATCTAGCTAAGTGTAGGATTACAGCTCCAGCTGGTCCCGGCACACTTGCGGATCTGACTACGGATCTGAGTGCTCCCACGTATGTGATCGCACGCCAGACAAGGAACAAGTGAACAGCCAGCAGTATATATACTCAAGGACCTTTCCAGGACCTCCCTAATTGCTGGACCAATGAAAGTAGTGGAAAATGTCAGCTGACCAGCCTGGTCAGCTGACTACTTCTGGCTGTTATATAAGCTCTGTCTCTGTGCGCGCGCGCGTGTCACTCTGAATCCTGGTGGACTATCAGTCCCAGCCACACCAGAACTGTCTTGCAATGTATCTTGAGCACCACGTGTGGGGGCCGCTTCCAATGCGGATTCCGCCGTTTTCAATGCGGATTCTGCCGTTCCCAATGCGGATTCCGCCGCTCTGCCTAAGCGGCATGCGGCGGTTTTTCCGCGTTGTGACACCCTGCTGGACGCGGAAACAGCCGCCTCACCTTGAGAGACGGCGGCTTTTCCGCGTTTCCTTACAGTGCTCCTTTAGATGTGGAATTGACCTGTAGGTACTGTAGGTTCTGACTAAAACAGAGCGGTCTATGACTACCTGTGAGTTATATTTTCCTGATCCGACAGTGATGAGTTAATACTTGCTAATATGACATGCAAGGAATTTGTGAAGTGTTTTAAAGCACCTTTTACTTTACACTTCATTTTTGTAGGCACTAATCTGCTAATCTGATACTGTAGCTGTCTGTGATATGTGGCTACCAAATGCATCACTAGGAGTAAAGATCTGGGTTTAGTGCCCTGGATTTATAATGAGGTGCTTCGCATGTCGGCCCCCAAACCCCCCTACAATGCTTGTACATGCTCTAATTTTTTTTCTGTCTTGACCCCTGTAACACTCTACTCTGCGGCCTATTGAAAAACAGATTGGCGAGGCGCAGTCCTTACTGAACTCTGCTGCTTGTTTTATCCACCTCTTCTCCCACTCCTTTGATGCCACCCCTTTCTTCCACTCCCTTCATTGACTGCCAGTTACCCAAAGGATTCAGATCAAACTACTAATACTATTATACTAAGCTCTACATAAGCTGTCCCCCAAAAAATAAATTTCTGTATTTGTTTGTTTATTCTTCACCGTCTTCACCTTCTTCTTTTTCTTCTCTCCATCTTTTCTTCACCGTCTTCTTTTTCTTTTTCACCATCTTCTTTCTCACCATCATCCTCACCATCTTCTTCTTCACCACCTGGATCTTCTTCTTCTTCTTCACCTGGTTCTTCTTCTCCTTCATCTGGTTCATCTTCACTTGGTTTTTCATCTTCTTTTTCACTTGGTTCTTCTTCTTCTTCACCTGGTTCTTCTTCTTTACCTGGTTCTCCTTCTTCTTCACCTGGTTCTTCTTCTGGTTATCCTTCTTCACCTGGTTCTTCTTCTTCTTCACCTGGTTCTTCTTCTTCTGGTTATCTTTCTTCGCCTGGTTCTTCTTCTTCAACTGGTTCTTCTTCTTCAGCTGGTGGTTCTTCTTCTTCTTCACCTGGTTCTTCTTCTTCACCTGGTTCTTCTTCTTCACCTGGTTCTTCTTTTTCTTCACCTGGTTCTTTTTCTTCACCTGGTTCTTCTTCTTCTCCATCTTCTTCATGTTTTTGTTCTTATTCTTCCTCTGGTACCCAACTTCATTTTTTTTTCCTTTACAATTTTTTTAAAACTGTTTCTTGAACAGCATAGCTAAATTTGTGGCATTATAGCTAGTGGTGCATGGCAGCAGCCAGCAGCACCTTATTCTGTGGACCCTGGCGGTGGGAGCACAGGCAGCAGGAGTTTAAAGCAGCAGGAGGAGGAGGAGGAAGAGTGAGTGACCGGTGGCAGCAGGCAATGTATCAGGCCATGGCACCTAGTGTTGGTACCACGGCTGTAAATATAACACCGATAAAACAGGAGGTTCCAGACAGCAGACGTGAAGCCCACATTGTGTCCTATACACAACTGGGACAGCACAGTTTTCAACCCAGACCCCTTAGATTTTTTTTTACAACAAAATGTAGCTATTGTAGTGGAGTAATAGCAAGTGGCGCATAACTCTGTGGACCCTGGCGGTGGGAGCACAGACAGCAGGAGGTTAAAGTAGGTGCAGCAGCTGGAGGAAGAGAGTAACATGTGACAGCAGGCACGGTAACAGGCCATGGCACCTAGCGGCGTTACCACAGCACAAACTAAAATAAACAACCATGAGGCTCCAGGAAGTGGTCGTACACTGGGTTCTCCCCACAACTCGGATAGCACAGTTTGTATACCAGACACCTCAAACATTTTTTTTTTACACAAGAACAGTACTAGTAGCTATTTTGAGGGTGTGTAAAATAGCTAGTGGCAGCAGCGCACATAACGGAGTGGACCCTGGTGGTGGTGGGAACACAGACAGCAGGCGGTTTAATGCAGCAGCAGAAGGACATACATGGCGGCAGGCAGCCTAGGCCATGGCACCTAGCAGTGATACCGCAGCATCTAAAGAAAAGCCAGGCCAAATTAGCAGGGGACTGAAGGTTGATGTTGTCAAACAATAATTCCCAGGCACCTCATGTCCTCCTCTCGCCGACAACAGGGGCCTGGAACGTGCCTTCAATCCAGGCCTGGTTGATCTTCAAAAATGTGAGTCTGTCCACAGACTCTGTGGACAGACGAGAGCGCTTCTCCGTGACCACGCCACCGGCCGCACTGAAGCACCTCTCGGACAGCACGCTGGAAGGGGGGCTCACTCAAGATCTCCAAGCGCTCGACTCAGTACACCAAGGGATCCACAGGGTTGTTGGTGTCAAGCCCGCTGAAGGACCCCATGTAGTCGGCCACCATCCGGGTCAGGCGCTGGCTGTGACTTTGAGAGGAGGATGCTGCTGCACGCACCTCCTCTCTCTGCAGCTCTACCATCGTGTAGAGTGCCTTAGTCAAATACAGCAGGTTTCCTGGGCGCCTGATGCTGCTGCTGCCCGCAGGCACCGGCTGCTGTGCTGGCTAGACAGGGACAGAGGGGGTGGAAGGCTGAGGGAAGGCTTCCTCCAATCACCGAACAAGGATCCGCTGCAACTCCCTTGCTTGGTGCTCAGGCAGGAACTGACCCACCTTCCCCTTCAGCCGTGGGTCCAGGATCCTGATCCTGATGCAGGCATCCTCCCGAGCTTGCATCTCCTTAACCCTGGGGTCCTGGCGAGGCACCGCAGCATGTGCGCTGCCATGGATAACCCTAGGGTCCTCCGCAGAAGTGGACTGCGCAGGCGGCTGCTGTTCCAGCTGGATCAGGGCCTCCTCTCCCACATCCATCAGATCACACAGGGCCCCGTCCAGCAGACAAACGAAGGGCACCCACTGGTAGAGGGATGCCCGTTCCTCGCTCACCAGGTTGGTTCCCTGCAGGAAGGGAGCCAACACCAAGCAGACCTGCTGCATCTGCCCCCACTGTGCGTTGGAGATGAGATGGAGTTTGGTGGTGCCGGCGACAGTGGCCTCAACGATGTAGCGGTGGACAGCCCTCCTCTGCTCAACCAGCTGCTCCAACATCGCCAGGGTAGAATTCCAGCGAGTTGGCACATCCATGACAAGCCGGTGTCGTGGCAGGCCCTCTTGCTGCTGCAGGTCAGCCAGTTTTGCTGCGGCACCAGCTGAGCGGCGGAAACTGCGAACAATTTTCCGAGCCGCTTCCAAAACATTGTCCATCCCCCGGTAGGTGCGCAGGAACTTCTGCACCACCAGGGCTAAGCAAGGGACGTGGGTCACGTGTCCCCTGGTGATGGCAGCCAGTAGGTTGGCTGCATTGTCGGACACCACTAATACGACTTTGAGGCCTCTGGGGGCCAGCCATGTCTTCTCCTGCTCCCTGAGGTTGAGAAGGACGTTGGCTGCTCTCGGTTTGGTCTTCCAAAGGCTGACCATCTCAAGCAGCGCTTGGCAGTGGCGGGCCTTCACGCTGCTGCTGAGGCGGGGTCATTTGGCGGCGGGAGCTGCTGCTTCTCCCCTGACCCCGCGTGGTGGCACCACATAGTGGGCTACTGGTGTTGATGCACCGAGGATGGACCTGCTGCTGCTGCTTCCTCGCTGGCGCTTTCCACCAGGCTCACCCAGTGAGCCGTGAAGGATAGGTAGCGGTCTGTCCCGAATCGGCTGCTCTAGGAATCCATGGTGACATGGATCCGCTCACTCACGGCGTGATCAAGTAAGCGGCACACATTCGCCATAGCAATTCTATGCAGTGCTGGGATTGCCGTGCGGGAGAAGTAGTGGCGGCTGGGAACTTACCACTCCCGGATCCCAAACTGCAGGAGCGCTCTCATGTCACTCCCCTCCTGCACAAAGGAGTACGGCAGGAGCTGGGAGCACATGGCCCGGGCAAGTATCCCGTTCAGCACCTGGATGCGCCTGTTGGTGGGAGGCAGAACCTTGGCCACACCGGGGAACGATTCGCTGAGTAGGGTCTGGCGGTGTTTGCCTGCACGGGAAGAAGAGGAGGCAGCTGTGAAGGTTGCGGATGAGGCCACTGAGGACGGGCTGCCCAGGGGGAGAGCAGTGCCTTACTGCACTCCTGCTGCTGATGGTGAATAAACAGGAGGATGGGATGCTGCTGCTGAAGGCTGTCCAGTGGCTGTCTTGCCTGCGCCACTGCCTGCTCCACTGTCCCTCAGCCTCAGAAACTCCTGGTAGTCGTGAAAATGCCTGGTTTCCAAGTGGGTCTGCAGGCACGAGGTAACCAACTTGTGCAGATCACGACCTCTGCTCAGGCTGGCACCGCAACTGTGGCAAATGGCACGGGTCTCATCGCCATCGCACACAGTGAAGTACCGCCACACTGGGGATTTGAACTTGCTGAGGAGTTTTTTTGCCTTTGGAGAGCTGTTTTTTCCCCCTTTGCTTGGAGGAGGTTTGGTGCGGGTGGTGGTAGCGGCTGAAGCAGCAGGCTGTGGCTCCTGCCTTCCACCTTCTGTGCCGGCCACCATGCTGCTGCCGCACCTCTGTGACAAAGACGCCTCCTCCTCCGATGACGAGCTGCCTTCACCCAACTGTGGTGGTGGCACATAGGGACGGTCCAGCACCTCATCATCATCATCATCATCCCCAAACATCTCCTCTGAGCCCCCAACCAACTCTTCTGCCCCAACATCCCCTGCATCAGGCCCCTCTTCCTCCTCATGAAACTCATCCACCTCAAACTCCTCCTCCTCCTTGCATGTCCCCATCATCTCCTCCTCAAACTCGGCAACAACATCCCTCAAAGCGCTCGCGGTCCCTGGCTTAAAGAGCAAGCTCAGTGAGGGCAGTCTGGTCCCTGGGGTCGACGTGACCTCAAGCAGTGGTGGAGGGCAGCTGCTGCTGCGGACCGGATTGCTGATGGTGGCACTGGTCTCGCTGGTGCTGGAGGTCTGGCTGGAAACTGTGGCTTGCTGCTCCGCCATCATTTCCACAATAGCCTGTGCCTGACTCTCCGCAATGGGCCTGGGACGACGACCCATGGCAAAGATGGGCGCAACACTCTGCTGCTGCGCCTCTGCTCCCTCCTCCACAACTCTGCGGTCAGTGGCTGGCGGCGGACCAGTCACAGACCTGCTGGTGCTGGCAGTGGCTGCAGCAATGGTGCTGCCTCTGCCAGTCATTGTACAATATACAAATACAAGAAGAACAAAAACAATATATATATATATATATATATATATATATATATATATATATATATACACACAGGTCCTTCTCAAAAAATTTGCATATTGTGATAAAGTTCATTATTTCTGTAATGTACTGATAAACATTAGACTTTCATATATTTTAGATTCATTACACACAACTGAAGTAGTTCAAGCCTTTTATTGTTTTAATATTGATTTTGGCATACAGCTCATGAAAACCCAAAATTCCTATCTCAAAAAATTAGCATATCATGAAAAGGTTCTCTAAACGAGCTATTAACCTAATCATCTGAATCAACTAATTAACTCTAAACACCTGCAAAAGATTCCTGAAGCTTTTAAAAACTCCCAGCCTGGCTCATTACTCAAAACCACAATTATGGGTAAGACTGCCGACCTGACTGCTGTCATTGCCATCATTGACACCCTCAAGCAAGAGGGTAAGACACAGAAATAAATTTCTGAACGAATAGGCTGTTCCCAGAGTTCTGTATCAAGGCACCTCAGTGGGAAGTCTGTGGTAAGGAAAAAGTGTGGCAGAAAACACTGCACAACGAGAAGAGGTGACCGGACCCTGAGGAAGATTGTGGAGAAGGACCGATTCCAGATCTTGGGGGACCTGCGGAAGCAGTGGACTGAGTCTGGAGTAGAAACATCCAGAGCCACCATGTACAGGCGTGTGCAGGAAATGGGGTACAGGTGCCGCGTTCCCCAGGTCAAGCCACTTTTGAACCAGAAACAGCGGCAGAAGCAGAAGCGCCTGACCTTGGCTACAGAGAAGCAGCACTGGACTGTTGCTCAGTGGTCCAAAGTACTTTTTTTTTTCGGATGAAAGCAACTTTTGCATGTCATTCGGAAAGATGCCAGAGTCTGGAGAAAGACTGGGGAGAGGGAAATACCAAAATGCCTGAAGTCCAGTGTCAAGTACCCACAGTCAGTGATGGTCTGGGGTGTCATGTCAGCTGCTGGTGTTGGTCCACTGTGTTTTATCAAGGGAAGGATCAATGCAGCTACCTATCAGGAGATTTTGGAGCACTTCATGCTTCCATCTGCTGAAAAGCTTTATGGAGATGAAGATTTCATTTTTCAGCACGACCTGGCACCTGCTCACAGTGCCAAAACCACTGGGAAATTGTTTACTGACCATGGTATTACTGTGCTCAATTGGCCTGCCAACTCTCCTGCCCTGAACTATAGAGAATCTGTGGGATATTGTGAAGAGAAAGTTGAGACGCAAGACCCAACACTCTGGATGAGCTTAAAGGAATACTATCGATTGAAAACGACCTTTTTTTTTAAATACTCTACATTAGTGTACACATTACCACTAGTGCTAGGGGCACTTTATTTATTCACCCAGGTCTCTCTCTCTCGCTATCCCTGCCTAAAAATTCATTTCTTACACAGCTCATAGTAGTTTGGGTCACCCTGAGCTGCTTGGTTACTCTGTCACACAGCTCACAAATATATTTCACTGTGTCACTCACAGCATGCAGCAGACATGAGGAGAAATAGGCTGATTTGAGGTGGTAGCAGGTAACTAAATGAGCTGGAATATAACTAGCTAAAGAAATAGTCTGTGTTTACACTCAGACTGCCTGCTTGAGGTGATTCACTCCAGGCTGCATCCACTTTACAAGCTGCTGAGAGGGGCAGACCACTGTCTACAATTAGCATTATTAGTATCTTTATCAGTCAAGAGAAGCAAAGATAATAAACACACATTGCTAGAATCTTTAACCCCTTACCACCATATCAATAAGATTCTTTCAGCAAGGTGATAATTAAACTATAAACTGAGGAGTTGATAGCAACTCCCCTTTGCAGACACATGGTCTAGCCCTCTGGGAGCTCAGTATTAGATACATTTTGTATCCAACGCTGACGCCAAAACTGACGGAGGATTTTACAGCTGAGAGGAACAGCTGTGTGAGGAACCAAATTGCTCCTAGTACTTGCTCTAATGTGTGCTACAACATACAGCATTTAAAAATAAATGCATACACCGATAGTATTCCTTTAAGGCTGCTATCGAAGCATCCTGGGCCTCCATAACACCTGAGCAGTGCCACAGGCTGATTGCCTCCATGCCACGCCGCATTGAAGCAGTCATTTCTGCAAAAGGATTCCTGACCAAGTATTTAGTGCATAACTGAACATAATTATTTGAAGGTTGACTTTTTTTGTTTTCAAAACACTTTTCTTTTATTGGTCGGATGAAATATGCTAATTTTTTGAGATAGGAATTTTGGATTTTCATGAGCTGTATGCCAAAATCATCAATATTAAAACAATAAAAGGCTTTAACTACTTCAGTTGTGTGTAATGAATCTAAAATATATGAAAGTCTAATGTTTATCAGTACATTACAGAAAATAATGAACTTTATCACAATATGCTAATTTTTTGAGAAGGACCTGTATATATAAAGGGCGGGAAAGGGTGTAAACTTTAATATAGAGTCTGGGTTGGTGACAAAAAAATGCACTTTTTATTTATTTATTTATTTTTTTTTAAATAATAGTAGTAGTACTATTAGTAGTGTAGTCTACACAGTAGTTGATAACTATTGTGACAGACAGCGACAATAAAAGTCTTTCACACACAATCAACAGAGTCAGGAAGATGCCAGTCACAAATCACAACAGATGCTGGCCTGTAAAGTAACTAATAGTACTGCAGCTGCAGCACTAAATCAACTGACAGACTATCAGTACAAATTAACTAATCTAGTACGTAACACAACTACTAACTATAATCTCTAGTAGTAGAGGAGTCTACAGTAGTCGATAACTAGTGTGACAGACAGTGACAATGAAAGTCTGTCACACACAATCAATAGAGTCAGGCAGATGCCAGTCACAAATCACAACAGATGCTGGCCTGGCCTGTAAAGTAACTAACAGTACTGAAGCTGCGGCACAGACTAGCAGTACAAATTAACTAAACTAGTACGAACACAACTACTAACTTCAATAACTAACCTACCTACAGCTAGTAGGCTAAGGCTACCCTAGGCTAGCAGGCCCTAGCTTGCACACAGACCTAACACTAGCCTAGCACAGTATACAGTATATACACTGACTGAACAATAACAATCAAATCACTAACTAACTATAAATCAATACAATATATGTGTAGAGAATGTGTGAATTAGCAAAAACGCTGGGTTTAACACAAGAAAAGCACTATCTGTTAGGCTGAGTGGCTGAGATGGAGAAAGTCCAGAGACCAGTTGACCCTTCTACTAGGGACAAGATTTTGCCCAGATGCGGGGTCTAAGTGACCACGGGTCTTCGCCAGTAACGACCAGAGGGGGTCGCCCTAGATTTCACAGCCTAGTGCCCACCAGGTCGCAAACTGGGATAGCCTCACTAGTGGTTGAGAGAACTGATACCACAATATGGAGATGATGAGGTAGTCTGGTAGACAGAGTAATCCGGGGTACAGGCCGAGGTCGAGGCAGGCAGCAGACAGAGTAATCAGGGGTACAGGCCGAGGTCGAGGCAGGCAGCAGACAGAGTAATCCGGGGTAAGCAGGGTCAAGCCAAGGGAGTGGAGATCGAGAGGAGTCAAACAAGCCGGGTCGTCAACGGTAAACAGGATCAAGAGCAGGTACTTCCAGAGAAGGCGTTCACACTAGCTGTTAGAACAAACAGCACTGGCCGTTGCCTGGGGGAGGTCTTTTATACCTGAAATTGGCACCAAAACTTCCGCGCCTGCGCATACGTGTCCGCATCCGTATGCGTCCATTTTGACGCGTGCGCGCTCGCGCTCCCGTGCGTCATTTCCGGCGCACACGTGTGACCTTACTTGCGGTCTGCGCTGCGTCCCGCGCATGCGTGTGTGACACACTACGCAACCGTGCACGACCCTGTGCACACCCCTAGCCATAGACAACAATCCATAGCCGGAAGTGCGCGCGCGTGCCGGTACCGAGGGACACTGGGACAACAGAGTAACATGAGTATTACACTTGCTCAGACGAACAGCAGCACTGGAGATGCTCTCAGTACCACAGAGTCACAAGCAAGGACGGGTTCCTAAAGATGAACGCCATCTTATATAGAGGAGGGAAGGGCCAGGCTCCCCTCCTCTTATTAGTTGCTAGGGCCTCGACTAGGGGCCTTCTGATTGGCCGAATGACATCATCCCCTGGATACCGCACGCCTAGCCGAATCCGGATTCGTGATCACAGGTTAACACCCGTGATCACAAATGCTAATCCAGATACCTTTGAATGCAGATTCGGGATCGATACCGATCTTCGAATTTGAGTACGGATTCAGCTTAAACAACCTGGGGTGCTGGCAAGCTCCCCTGCATGCAGTAATCTCCTGATACTGTCCCTTGCAGAACCTCTGCTCCTGTCACGAGACCCTCTTGTCATCCAGCTTGGTCACATACTCTCACTTTCACATCCTCTCCTTCAGCCTGTCCATCATGCTCCAAGTCTGAAAATCTTCAAACGCAACCTTAACCACTTAAAGGGACACTTAAGTAAAAAAAAAAAGAGTTTTACTCACCTGGGGCTTCCAATAGCCCCCTGCAGCTGTCCGGTGCCCTCGCCGTCTCCCTCCGATCCTCCTGGCCCCGCCGGCAGCCACTTCCTGTTTCGGTGACAGGAGCTGACAGGCTGGGGACCCGAGTGATTCTTCGAGTTCCCAGACACATTAGCACCCTCTATAAGGACCACAGTCTTTTCACCCTTTAAGGACCAGAGCCTTTTTTTCCATTCAGACCACTGCAGCTTTAACGGTTTATTGCTCGGTCATACAACCTACTATCTAAATGAATTTTACCTCCTTTTCTTGTCACTAATACAGCTTTCTTTTGGTGCTATTTGATTGCTGCTGCGAGTTTTAGTTTTTATTATATTCATCAAAAAAGACATGAATTTTGTCAAAAAAATGATTTTTTTTTTTACTTTCTGTGATAAAATTTGTCAAATAAAGTAAAATTTCTGTATACATTTTTGTCAAATTTATTGTGCTACATGTCTTTGATAAAAAAGCAAAACTATTCAGTGTATATCAATTGGTTTGGGTAAAAGTTATAGCGTTTACAAACTATGGTGCCAAAAGTGAATTTTCCCATTTTTTATTTATTCATTTAAGTATTTATATAGCGCCAACATATTACGCAGCGCTGTACAGAGTATATATTGTCTCTTCACTAACTGTCCCTCAGAGGGGCTCACAATCTAGTTCCTCCCATAGTCATATGTCTATGCATGTATTGTGTAGTGCATGTATCATAGTCTAGGGCCAATTTAGGGGGAAGCCAATTAACTTATCTGTATGTTTTTGGAATGTGGGAGGAAACTGGAGAGCCCGGAGGAAACCCACGCAGACACGGGGAGAACATACAAACTCCTTGCAGATGTTGACCTTGCTGGGATTCGAACCAGGAACCCGGTGTTGCAAGGCAAGAGTGCTAACCACTATGCCACCGTGCTGCCCCACGGTGGCATTTTGAAGCATCTCTGACTTTTCTGAGCACCTGTCAGGTTTCATGAGGTGCTAAAATTCCAGGATAGTACAAATACCCCCCAAATGACCCCATTCTGGAAAGAAGACATCCCAAAGTATTCACTGAGAACTTTTTTGTCACAAGTTAGCGGAAAATGACACTTTGAGACAAAAAAAAAAGTTTCCCATTTCTGCTAACTTGTGACAAAAAAAATGAAATCTGCCACGGACTCACCATGCCCCTCTCTTTGTCACAAGGAACCCCACAAGTGACCCCATTTTAGAAAGAAGACACCCCAAGGTATTCTGTTAATAGTATGGTGAGTTCATAGAAGATTTTTTTTTTTTGTCACAAGTTAGCGGAAATTGACACTTTGTGAAAAAAAAAAAATACAAATCAATTTCTGCTAGCTTGTGACAAAAAATTAAATCTTCTATGAACTTGTCATACACCTAACGGAATACCTTGGGGTGTCTTTGTAACGATCGGTGTAACACAGAGAGGGTCTGATTACCGGTGAACTGCAGTCTCACCAGGAATACAGAATATACCCGATTATTGGTGATCTGCAGTATCACCGATAATCAGATATATCTACTAACCTCTGGACACCAGGGAGAACAAGAGAGTGTTTATGCAACAGTATACTTTGAGCACTTCTCCAGAAGTGTGTTCCTTCCTATGGCCTAGACTCTCCAGGAGGGAGGGGCTAGGCTGAGGGTAGGAAGGTCAGAGCGTGAGTGACACCCAAGAGGGAGGGTGTCACTAACAGGTCTGGAAACTGCCTCTAACAGTAAGGCCAGTTCTCGAGGTCGGCAAGCCAGGTCGTTAACACACAGACAGATAAAGTACAGAATCAGGATGCAAATACAGAGTCCAGGAACGAGCAGAGTTTAGCAACAGGATATCAGAAATAGCAGGGTAGAAGATCAGAGTTCAGAGGGATCGTCAGACAGGCGGAAGGTCATAACAAATAATACAATGCAATGTTCCTAATGCTAAGGTGTGAACGCCTTGATGTCAACACCTTTGGAAACTATGCTAGAACACAGATACAAACAAGGTCTGAGTGCTACCACGTTGTGATCGCAACGGCAGACAACCAGAGAATGCCCAGCACCCAGTATATATAGTAAGGTGCTCTCCGGCGCCTCCCCTAAGTGCTGGACCAATGGCAAGTGGTGAAATTGTCAGCTGACCAGCCTGGTCAGCTGACCCTTTTCTGGCTGTCATATAAGCTCTGCCTCTCAGCGCGCGCGCGCGCGTCCTTCTGAATCTGTGTGGACTAGCAGTCCCAGCCACACCAGACATGTCTTGCAATGTAATCCCTGATTCAAGCGCGGGGACCGCCGCCCCGCTCTCCAAGGGAGTGGCGGTTTCCCCGCGTCCGGCTGCACTGTCAGTTGCTCTGCTATCTGTGCAATCTGCCGCCTCCAACGCGGAATCCGCCGCTCTGTCCATGCGGCATTGCGGTGGTTTCTCCGCGTTGTGCCGCCATGTTGGACGCGGAAACAGCCGCCTCACTCTGAGCCCTTGCGGCGGCTTTTCCGCGTTTCCTCACAGTACCCCCCGCCCCCGAGGAGTGGACTCCGGACAGCTCCTACCAGGCTTCTCAGGATGCAACGCATGGAACTCCCTTCTCAATTTGTCAGCATGCATGCGACACTCAGGTACCCATGATCTCTCCTCGACACCGTACCCTTTCCAATGAACCAGATATTGTACTGAGTTCTGAACTATGCAAGAGTCTAAAATCTTCTCTACTTCGTACTCAGGTTGGTCATCTATCATCACCGGAGGAGGAGGAGTGGGACCCACATGAACTGCTGGCTTAAGCAGGGACACGTGAAAAGATCTCACGCCACGCATACTGGCAGGGAGGTCAATGGCATAAGTGACATCGTTGATCTTTCTGGTCTCTGGGAATGGACCCACATACCTGGGCCCCAACTTAGCTGAGGGCTGTTTCAAGGTCAAGTGACGTGTGGACACCCAGACTAAATCTCCTGGCAAAAACCTCCACTCCAATGAACGTCTCTTGTCAGCTTGACCTTTTTGACTTTGAAACGCCTTCTCCAAATTATTTTTCACAATCCACCATGTATCTTTAAATGACCTTTGCCAGGCCTCCAGAGCTGGAAACTGAGTGGAGGCGACTGGCAATGGGGAGAATTTAGGCAATTTCCCGGTCACTACCTGGAATGGACAAAATCCTGAAGAGGAACTTTTTAAATTATTGTGCGCAAATTCTGTGAAGGGTAAAAACTTAACCCAATCATTTTGCGCTTCTGCAACGTAACACCTTAAAAACTGTTCCAATGATTGATTGACTCTTTCCGTCTGACCATTGGTCTGTGGGTGGTAGCCCGATGAAAATGACAGTTCCATGCCCATTTGGTGACAGAATGCCCTCCAAAATCTGGAAACAAATTGGACTCCCCTATCTGACACGATGTTTTCCGGAATGCCATGCAATCGGAAAACGTGGATGATGAACAAATCGGCCAATTCCTGGGCCGAGGGGAGTCCTTTCAAGGGCACAAAATGGGCCATTTTACTAAAACGGTCGACTACCACCCAAATGACCGACATGCCCTCAGACTTGGGGAGCTCACCCACAAAATCCATGGACAAGTGGGTCCATGGCTCACTCGGGGTGGGCAAGGACTGCAATTTTCCCACAGATGCCAGTCGGGAGGGCTTACTCCTCGCACATACCGCACACTCTCTAACAAACTCTTTGCAATCGGCTGCTAGAGACGGCCACCAAGCGCATCTGGCTACCAGATCCTGTGTTCTGGAGGCCCCAGGGTGTCCCGCATTCCTGTGTTAAAGGAACATCTGCAAAATCTGAAGGCGAAATGGCAGTGGGATGAACATAACCCCTTTGGGCTTCCCTTCCGGGATGTCCTGCTGAAAAGGACCTAAAGTCTCTGTCCAATCTTCCCAAGTCTCAGTTGTAGCTAGTACCAGTTTCTGGGGGACAATGGTCTCTGGGGGGGAGGGCTGTGCTGTCTCTGGCTCAAAGCATCTAGACAGAGCATCTGCCTTAATGTTTTTGCTCCCTGGGGTGTACGTAATTATGAATCTGAATCTCGAGAAGAACAATGACCATCGAGCCTGACGGGGGCTTAATCTTTTGGCTCCCTCGATGTATTCTAAATTTTTGTGGTCAGTGTAAACTGTAATCGTATGTTCTGCTCCTTCCAACCAATGACGCCATTCTTCAAAGGCCAGTTTGATGGCCAGGAGCTCCCTGTTTCCTATATCGTAGTTTCTCTCTGCCGGAGAGAACCTACGAGAGAAGTAGGCACATGGGTGTAATCTGCCCTGCAACCCTGACCGCTGAGACAGCACAGCCCCTACCCCAACCTCTGAGGTGTCCACCTCAACAATAAAGGGATAGGAATTATCAACGTGTCTCAGGATAGGTGCAGAGCAAAACAAATCTTTCAAAGTGGAGAATGCATGCAAAGCCTCTGGAGGCCAGTGGGTAGTATCTGCCCCTTTCTTAGTGAGACAGGTGAGGGGCGCAATAACAGTGGAGTACCCCTTTATGAACCTTCTATAGTAATTGGCAAAGCCTAAAAATCTCTGAAGAGATTTTAACCCCACTGGTTGAGGCCATTCCAACACAGCGGAAACCTTGGCAGGATCCATGGACAGGCCCGAGGTGGAAATAATGTACCCTAAAAAGGTGACAGATGTTACTTCGAAAATGCATTTCTCCAATTTGGCGTAAAGCATGTTTTGTCTCAGTTTATCCAATACAAACTTGACATGTGTCCTGTGCTCGGAGAGGTTGTTAGAAAAGATAAGTATATCATCCAGGTATACCAACACAAACTTGCCCAATACCTCCCTGAATACCTCATTGATCAATTCCTGAAAGACGGCCGGGGTGTTACACAGCCCGAAGGGCATCACCAGGTACTCGTAATGCCCATCGGGCGTGTTAAAGGCCGTCTTCCATTCATCGCCCTTTCTGATTCGCACCAGGTTGTATGCACCCCGTAAATCCAATTTTGAAAAGATCTTAGCGTCGGTTATCTGTGTAAACAAGTCATCTATCAATGGAAATGGGTAGCGATTCTTTACTGTAATTTTATTCAGGCCCCGGTAATCAATGCAAGGCCGCAGGCCTCCATCTTTTTTCTTAACGAAAAAGAAACCTGCGCCAGCAGGCGACCTGGAAGGGCGAATGAACCCCTTGGCTAAATTTTCACGAATGTATTCCCGCATGGCCACTTTCTCTGGCCCAGACAAATTGTAATGATGACCCCTAGGGGGCATACAACCAGATCGGAGATCGATGGGGCAATCAAATTGGCGATGTGGAGGTAACTTATCTGCAGCCTTGGGACAGAACACATCAGAATACTCGGAGTATTGTACTGGTACCCCCTCCAACTGGATCCTGGTCTGGCCCAATGTCACTCTCCCTAAACACTGCTGAAAACAGCGATCTGACCAACTAGTTAGCTGACCGGTAGCCCAATTAATCTGTGGAGAGTGCAAGTGTAGCCATGGCATGCCGAGGATGACTGTGGAGGTGGTCATGTGTAACACAAAAAACTGTAGTTTCTCTGTATGTAACACCCCTATAGTAACTTCTACCTCTGGTGTCTGGGACAGCGGATGATCACTTTGCAGGGGGGAATCATCTACTGCCGTAACCTAAATGGGTGGTTTTACTGGGGTGAACGGAATATCCAATCTCTTTGCAAATTCAAAATCCATAAAATTAGCTACAGAGCCAGAATCAACAAAAGCCTCAAATCTCAGTTTTATCTTCCCATGTGACTGTACAAGGAAGGAGTAATCGTCTATCTTCTAGGGGTAACAGCTGCGTGCCTAGGGTGCTACCCCCTACAACTCCTAGGCAGTAGCGTTTCCCGGCTTGTTAGGGCAATTACGTACTCTATGACCCCCTTCTGCGCAGTAAAGACACAGCCGTTCAGACCTCCTGCGTCTTGGCTCCACTTGGGATAGTTTTGACCGACCAATTTGCATTGGTTCGGGTGGAGGCGAGACAGGAGGAGGTGGAGTTACTGGCGGCGCAGCGTAGGACACCATTCTTACATGACTACTACCCCGGGTCTGTTTCTGATAACGCAGTCTGCGGTCGACTCGAATGGTCGATGAAATGGCCTCATCGACTGTCTTAGGTTCAGGCAGACTTAGCATGAGATCTGAAACCTCATCTGACAACCCTGATAAGAAACAATCTAATAGGGCATAGGTGTCCCACCTGGCTGAAACTGACCACCTCCTAAATTCGGCTGCGTAATCTTCGACCGGACCCTTGCCTTGACGCAAGAGCTTGAGCTTCCGCTAAGAGGTCGCGGCAAGGTCTGGGTCGTCGTAAATTACTGCCATGGCTTTAAAAAATTCATCCACAGAAGAGAGGGCTATATCTCCGGTGGGCAAACTGTACGCCCACGTCTGAGAATCGCCTGATAACAAAGTCTTAATAAATGTGACCCTTTGGGCCATAGTTCCTGAAGATCAGGGTTTCAACTCAAAGTAAGATAACACTCTACTTCTAAAATTTCGGAAGTCTGATCTGTGACCAGAAAATTTCTCAGGTACAGGCAAACGCATGTCAGAGCTAAGAGGGGATCACACCTCATTCACTGCTGTCTGGAGGGTTTGTAAAGAACCAGACAAAGCTTCAATCATAGTTTTGTGACTAACCAGCACTTGATTGATGTTGTCCACCGAAGTGGCAAGTGCGCCCAGACGGTCAGTGCGTGCGTCCATTATTATATTTTGGTCTGCCGTTCTGTAACGATCGGTGTAACACAGAGAGGGTCTGATTACCGGTGAACTGCAGTCTCACCAGGAATACAGAATATACCCAATTATTGGTGATCTGCAGTATTACCGATAATCAGATATATCTACTAACCTCTGGACACCAGGGAGAACAAGAGAGTGTTTATGCAACAGTATACTTTGAGCACTTCTCCAGAAGTGTGTTCCTTCCTATGGCCTAGACTCTCCAGGAGGGAGGGGCTAGGCTGAGGGTAGGAAGGTCAGAGCGTGAGTGACACCCAAGAGGGAGGGTGTCACTAACAGGTCTGGGAACTGCCTCTAACAGTAAGGCCAGTTCTCGAGGTCGGCAAGCCAGGTCGTTAACACACAGACAGATAAAGTACAGAATCAGGATGCAAATACAGAGTCCAGGAACGAGCAGAGTTTAGCAACAGGATATCAGAAATAGCAAGGTACAAGATCAGAGTTCAGAGGGATCGTCAGACAGGCGGAAGGTCATAACAAATAATACAATGCAATGTTCCTAATGCTAAGGTGTGAACGCATTGATGTCAACACCTTTGGAAACTATGCTAGAACACAGATACAAACAAGGTCTGAGTGCTACCACGTTGTGATCGCAACGGCAGACAACCAGAGAATGCCCAGCACCCAGTATATATAGTAAGGTGCTCTCCGGCGCCTCCCCTAAGTGCTGGACCAATGGCAAGTGGTGAAATTGTCAGCTGACCAGCCTGGTCAGCTGACCCTTTTCTGGCTGTCATATAAGCTCTGCCTCTCAGCACGCGCGCCCTTCTGAATCTGTGTGGACTAGCCGTCCCAGCCACACCAGACATGTCTTGCAATGCAATCCCTGATTCAAGCGCGGGGACCGCCACCCCGCTCTCCAAGGGAGTGGCGGTTTCCCCGCGTCCGGCTGCACTGTCAGTTGCTCTGCTATCTGTGCAATCTGCCGCCTCCAACGCGGAATCCGCCGCTCTGTCCATGCGGCATTGCGGTGGTTTCTCCGCGTTGTGCCGCCATGTTGGACGCGGAAACAGCCGCCTCACTCTGAGCCCTTGCGGCGGCTTTTCCGCGTTTCCTCACAGTCTTCTTTCTAAAATGGGGTCACTTGTGGGGTTCCTATACTGCCCTGGCATTTTAGGGGCCCAAAACCGTGAGTAGTCTGGAAACCAAATGTCTCAAAATGACTGTTTAGGGGTATAAGCATCTGCAAATTTTGATGACAGGTGGTCTATGAGGGGGCGACTTTTGAGGAACTGGTCATAAGCAGGGTGGCCTCTTAGATGACAGGTTGTATTGGCACTAAAGTGCAGGAAGCCCAGGATGTTCTCAAATCGTGACCTGGACATGGCAGCAGAGAACATGGGCATGTGATTGATGGGTGTCTCGGGGTGATTAGAGGGGAAAATAGATGCAATCAATGCACTGGGGAGGTGATCGGAAGGGGGTCTGAGGGGGATCTGAGGGTTTGGCCGAGTGATCAGAAGCCCACACAGGGCAAATTAGGGCCTGATCTGATGGGTAGGTGTGCTAAGGGGTGACAGGTGGTGACATGAGGTGATTGATGTGTGTCTCAAGGTGTGATTAGAGGGGGGAATAGGTGCAAGCAATGCACTGGCGAGGTGATCAGGGCTGGGGTCTGAGGGTATTCTGAGGGTGTGGTGATTGGGTGCCCAAGGGGCAGATTAGGGTCTGATCTGATAGGTAGCAGTGACAGGTGGTGACAGGGTGATTGATGGGTGATCAGTGGGTGATTAGATGGCAGAACAGATGTAAACAATGCACTTTGGAGGTGATCTTAGGGTGGGTCTGCGGGCGATCTGATGGTGTGGGTGGGTGATCAGGTGCCCGGAAGAGGCAGGTTAGGGTCTGATCTGATGGGTGGCAGTGACAGGTGTTGACGGGGTGATTGACGGGTGATTGACAGGTGGTTGACAGGTGATTACAGGGGAGAATAGATGTATACAGTACACGTGGGGGAGGTCTGGGGGGGTCTGAGGTCATTCTGAGGGTGTGGGCGGGTGATTGGGTGCCCTAGGGGCAGATAGGGGTCTGATCTGATGGGTGGCAGTGACAGGGGGTGATTGATGGGTGATTAGATGGCAGAACAGATGTAAACAATGCACTTTGGAGGTGATCTGAGGGTGGGTCTGCGGGCGATCTGATGGTGTGGGTGGGTGATCATATGCCCGTAAGAGGCAGGTTAGGATCTCATAGGTGGCAGTGACAGGTGGTGATTGACGGGTGATTGACAGGTGATTACAGGGGAGAATAGATGTATACTGTACAGGGCGGGGGGGTGTCTGGGTAGGATCTGAGAGTGTGTGTGTGTGTGTGTGGGGGGGGTGATCAGGAGCCCCCAGGGGGCAGTTTAGGTCCTAATACAAAAAATAGTGCTGAGAGATAGTGATAGGGAGTGATTGATGGGTGATTAGGGGGGTGATTGGGTGTAAACAGGGGTCTGAGGGGTGGGCAGGGGTGGGGTCTGAGGGGTGCTGTGGGCGATCAGAGGGAAGGGGGGGGCAGATCAGTGTGCTTGGGTGCTTACCTGCGTGGCTGCAGCCTGCCCTGGTGGTCCCTCGATCACTGGAACCACCAGGGCAGGAGGCAGCCTGTATAATACGCTTTGTATACATTACAAAGCGTATTATACGCTTTACTTGCGGCGATCGGGCACCTAGTAGCGCTTCCGAACGGCCAGCGGGTTACTGCGCAAGGGGGGCGGAGCCTGTCGCCAGCGGCTGATCGCGTCACGAATGGCACGATCGCCGCATAACCACGCCCGCCGCTGCCAATGGCCGTATTGCGGTCGTTTGGGCCCAGCCCTTGCCGCCGCCCATGGGCGGTCGGCAAGCGGTTAAAGGAAACCTGAAGAACTTAGAAAAGAACTGTTTCACTTACCCGGAGCTTCTACCAGCCCCCTGCAGCCGCCCTGTGACCAAGTTGTTACCAATCAATCCTCCAGCTTCCCGCCACGGCTCCGTTTCGTTGTCTTCAGTCGCCGTCCATTGCGCCTGCGCGGCTCTGGCTTTACGTGTCCTCGTTCATGCTTCAGCCGCCAGGAGCGTCTTGTGCAGACACAGAACGAGAAACTCTACTGCGCATGGAGCGTGAACGACAGGAGCGTGAACAGGAGCGTGAAAGAAACAGAGCTGCGGCGGGGGACCGGAGGATCGTTTGGAAACGGCGTGGGCACAGGGTGGCTGCAGGGGGCTGGCTGAAACCCCAGGTAATTTTTTTTTTTTCTGATACTTTAGGTCCGCTTCAAAACACCTGTTCCGACAAGCTTAGAGGCTTAAAGAAAACCAGAGATGGGCGATTCCCAATAAAATATGCATACCTGGGGATTCCTCCACCCCCCCTCTGGCCTGATTGCTGCCACATCGTCCTCTTCTTCCTCTCCATTTGCCTGCAATTGGCCCGGAAAGTCCCTGGAAAGTCTCCACCCTACTACTTTCTAGATTGCAAGTTTGCAAGGGCAGGAACCTCCCGCTAGTGTTTTCCTGTTTCTGTTCTATGTTATCACATGAACTTGTACCAGTATTTATGATGCTTCAAACTACACATCTGTTGTATGTATTTGTACTTGTATTGCTTATTGTCCTTGTGCAAAGTGTTGAAATGCTCATCTAGCTATTCTCCCTACTATTGTCTGTTTTCTGCTATGTACAGCACTATGGAAGTTGTTGGTGCTATAAAAATAATAATAATGATAATAATGATTCATAAATTATGCAAAAAAAACTGCAATGGCAATACCATTCATATATTGTGTTGCTCCATAGGAACTGACTTAAACACATGTATAACACATACTGAAGACAATTATGTCGCGAAAAGGAGCAACTTCACAGTTTAACCTCAGAAAAAATGCAGGTAAGTAATATCAACATCATGATATACCACCATTTTCAGAACAGCTGTGTCATATAGGTTTGCAATAAAGAGATGTATGAGCAGAACACAGGTACCTCACTGTTTACAGAACAACAGCTATGTAATATATGGTAAGTTTGGAGTAAAGAGCACATAAGGGGTAGACTATCAGTGAGGAGTTCAGTGTGGTCGAGACAGCTGGATTACATTTTAGATTAGGTGAAAGCATTTCCATCTATTAAAGAGAATCTGTATTGTTAAAATCGCACAAAAGTAAACATACCAGTGCGTTAGGGGACATCTCCTATTACCCTCTGTCGCCACTCCTCGCCGCATTAAAAGTGGTTAAAAACAGTTTTAAAAAGTTTGTATATAAACAAACAAAATGGCCACTAAAACAGGAAGTAGGTTGATGTACAGTATGTCCACACATAGAAAATACATCCATACACAAGCAGGCTGTATACACCCTTCCTTTTGAATCTCAAGAGATCATTTGTGTGTTTCTTTCCCCCTTCAGCTCTTATGCACTGAAGTTTCAGGCTGCTCCTTTCTTCCTGCAAACAGCTTTGCCTTTGTCTGTAATTCCTCAGTATGTGAAAGCCCAGCCAGCTCAGAGGACCATTTATCCAGCTTGTAAAAGATAAGAGAGAAGAGAGAAGCTGCCCTTATCTAAATAATACACAGGCAGTGTGCATAGAGGGGCCTGGAAGAGGGAGTTCATAGCAGAACCACAGCACTGAAGAACTTGGCTGCCTTCCAGACACAGGCCGCCAAGTCTGACAGGGGAAAGATACATTGATTTATTACAGAGACTGTGATAGAAAGTGCTGCAGTAAGCCAGAACACATTAGAATAGCTTTTGGAACTTGTAGGATGATAAAAAACAGGATGCAATTTTTGTTGCAGAGTCTCTTTAAGCATCATTCGAATATTCGTTATATTGCTTATGGGTGAACTTCAAAATTATCAAAATCTTACTGGTAGTTAATCAAGTCCTAAAACACCACAGGTATAGTAGTTGCCTGCCACAAGGAACAGCTTCTGTAAATACCTGTTTGCATAGCCAACAGTTTTGGTCACATGACTGCTACTGACCTCTGCTCTTCATGTAACGATCGCGGAATCGTCTCCGTGGTCAGCGCACCAGACGTGCGCTGACACGGCGGATTTCCTCCACAAGCGTATAAATTTGCAGGAACCCAGCAGTAGGTGCAATGCACCTGCAGAGGGAAATTCCTGACGGCAGGTGGAACTGTGGAGTGCAGAGGAACAGCTCCTCTGCTCTACCACACACGCCAGACAGGAATTGTACGAAGGGAAGAACTGTAATCGCAAGAGAAGCGATTGAGAGTGAGCACAGAGACAGATTGTGTGTGTGTGCATAAAACTAGTCGCCAACCCGCGACTGTGCACACACCACAGCAGATACGAAGCAGGAACGCGATCGCGAGAGGTGCGATCGCCAAGCGTGACACAAGGCTACAGCAAGGTGGAGCACGAGAGTACCAAAGGCACAGCAAATCATACAATGAGGAAATACGGAAAATAACAAACGCTAGCTAACCGCGAACACCGCACTCATTCGCAACAGTGCACTCGGTTATGCGCGGTCTCCACGTGATAAGCACAATAGAGACAAGCACGCCTAACTAACCATCGACAGACAAACATGAAACAGAGGACGCGAACGCTTGCTTAACGGTTACCTCACCGAGCCTCCAGCAAGCGTCCGTAGCAGACAAGACAGACACACGAAAACAGGGACAAGCGAGAGATAGGATCCACAGCACTAGCGAGAAGCGAGTGCGATCCAGGTACAGAGTAGCAGAACAGAAGGATCCACAGCACTAGCGAAAAGTGGCTAGCGCGATCCCAGGAGACAGAACAGAAGGATCCACAGCGCTAGCGAAAAGTGGCTAGCGCGATCCCAGGAGACAGAACAGAAGGATCCACAGCGCTAGCGAAAAGTGGCTAGCACGATCCCAGGAGACAGAACAGAAGGATCCACAGCGCTAGCGAAAAGTGGCTAGCGCGATCCCAGGAGACAGAACAGAAGAGATAGCTGGTAGCAACCGCTGCACCAGCTATACTCCAGGAACAGAGATCAGAACCATTACTTGTCGACCACCGCTGGGACAGGACAACAGCAACAGAACAAACAAACAGATAAACAATCCTAACTGCACTAGGGAAATCTGTCTAGCACAGCTTCCAGGAATTACTCTAAGATAACTTCAACAAGAAGTAGCATGGCTGACACTCTCTAGGAGTGTGTACTACAAACCCAGAAGGAATGACCAGCAAAGGACTGTGGGTAATCCCAACCTTTATACTGCCAGTCATCACAGGAGACAGGTAGGGGATTTGCATAACGAATGTATGCAAATTCCTCAGCAGCAAGCTGCAATACTGACAAAAAGTCTCTCTTAAAGAGACCTGCAGAATGCAGACGTGAACAGTGATCAAAACGCTGCCTGTCTGCACAGGCAGCTGAGCAGATTCTCACACTTCAGCTCTGGTTTCACAGGCAAAGTCCTGCATTCTCCAGTCCTGCAAATCCTGGCCACTTCCCCTACCATACGGTACGTTCGATGCTTTGCGGCTATTGGAAGACACGGTATAGCAGTGTAATAGGGGAGAACTAGAACTGTAGGAGCTACAATAATAAAAAAAAAAAAAAACACTAATGCAGGCTATGAAAAGAGGGAGTACTGTAAAGGGAGAAACATGGATCTGAGGCTAAACAAGGAGGCTGTTACAATGGAAAAGTGTTTATCCACACCTACTTTTAAAGACATTCCACAAAATAAATTCCCTTTCAATACGCTAATGCAGGGTTCCTCTGAGATCCCAACATTATTTGAAGCTTTGCTCCAGGGTAAATAGCATCAACATACCACACAATAAGTTTCAAAACAATGATGCAATAGTTATGTCTCATTTACTTACTGGCTGACTACATGCAGTAGAGTCTCAGTTATCCGGCACAGATAGGGATTGCTCAATCACAAGAAAATGTATGCGTGCTCTACACCAAGCTTAACCCTTTCAAGTCTAGCTGTGCAAATCTGGCTAAAATGGCTTACCATGAGACATGCTCACGCAGAAATGCATCTGCTTTCGCATGCCAAACTTTGCAGGGTCAAAAACCAATACCGCGAAGCGGTTGCCCTGCGGGAATTAGTTCATGCTATACAGCACTATCCAGGAGCGCCTCGGGGAGGCTTCCCATTGCCCCCATACAACCGGGGGGGCTCCTTCCCCCCTTCTGGAGTGATGGCTGATGCCGGAAAAATGTGTTTGCTTGATGCTTAAAACTCAATGGTAGAAATAGGCCCAGCTAATACAGTACTATACCTCGCACTGTATGCATATCATAAACCCTGTATCAGATGTTAAAATACAGTAATTGAAGGTACATAGGTGCCGTGGAACCCAGTCTTTAAAGCGGAACTGTAAAGTCCTTCAAAAACAAACAGTTTCACTTACCTGGGGCTTCCCCAAGCCTCCAGCAGCCGTCCTGTTCCGTGCACGATCCTCCGTTCTGCCACTGCCAGCTCGTTTTGTTACCGCGACTTGTAAGTCAACGGCAACTGCGGCTGCGTGCCCTGGGCTATGCGAAGATTTCTTTACTTTCCAGCCCGCAATAGCTCCCTGCGCTAATTTAGGGTGCTAATGGCACAGGACGCTGTTGCGGGCTGGAACGTGAAAAAAGCTTAGCCCGGGGCGCACAGGTGCAGTTGCCATCGACTTTCAAGTCGACAGTAATAAAACGAGCTGGAGGTGGGAGAACGGAGGATCATGCAGGACCGGCGCGGGACAGGACAGCTGCTGTGGGCTTGGGGAAGCCCCAGGTAAGTGAAACTGTTTGTTTTTGAAGGACTTTACAATTCTGCTTTAAGCCCACAAACAGCCTAAGGGCCTGTACACACTGCTGCTCTTGCGCTCCGTTTTTAAAATTGCACGCGAAGCCTTCATGAGAATAGAAAAAAACGCATTGCACCAGTGTGTACAGGTCTTCAAGATTTTCATGATTTTTCAAAAGACCTTGCGATTAAAAAATGCATGCGATTTTAAAAGTGCATTGCAAGCGCAGCAGTGTGCACAGGCTCTAAGAAGTTGTCCTTCACCACTATGAGTACTGCCGGTGATTTGTACTGGTTGTTTGAGACTGCTGGTAAGTTGAGTTCTGTATAACCAAGACTCTACTGTATTAAATAGAATCTGTACTCTAAAATTCTTACAATAAATAGCATACCATTCTATTCATTATGTTCTCCTGGGCCCCTCTGTGCTGTTTCTGCCACTCCCTGCTGCAATCCTGGCTTGTAATTGCCAGTTTTAGGCAGTGTTTACAAACAAAAGACATGGCATGTGATAGGCTGAGAGGAGCTCAGTCTGTGACTCACACAGAGCTTGCAGGGGGCCTTGAGAGGGTGTGTATAGCTTCTATCCTATCACAAGCAGAACAGCACATTCCTGCCTGAGTGCCTGAGCCCGACAAAGCCGTCAGAGGAAAGAAGATTAGATTATATAACAGACATAATACAGCCACATTGCAACTAGAAAAGGCTGCAGTAATCCAGACCACATTAGAACATGTATAGGAACGTATAGGATAGAAGAAATAAGGATGAAAATGTTGTTACAGAGTCTCTTTAAAGTCATAAAATCTTTAAAAAAAGTGACAATTTAGTTTGTTACTTTGTAGCATTACAATTCCTTTACAACTAGATTTAAAATAAGCTACTTATCTTGATACAGCTGCCCATATTATTGGTGTACTCAGCCCAAATGTGCAAAACCCTGAATTATAAAACCTAATGGTCTGGTGAAACAAAATCTGCCCATGTCTTTCCAGTGAAAAGATTGTGCTTTAACCACTTCAGCCTAACTGGACGAAAATTTTCGTCCAGTTAGGCTGCGCGCACTCCCGCGGGTCGCGCGCTCCCCCGGGCCCCCCCGTGCGCGCCCCCGCTGCTGGCCGTTAGCCCACCGATCAGTGAAAGGGATTATAAATCCCTTTCGCTGATCGGACCCCCCCGGAGAAAAGCCGTCAGCGTCTCTTCAGACGCTGCTGCTTTTCTGAGCTCTGGTCTTCTTTCTTCTGCCTGGGAGCGAGATCGATCGCTCCCAGGACTTTTTGGACTGTGGCCATCTTGTGGCCAAATAGCAAATTACACCAAAAACACACTTTGTGTTAAATAAATAAATTTTAATACATTAAAAAAACCCTGTTTACCTCCCACACCAAGAAATACCCACATACAAGTTTAAATAAAAAAAAAAAAAAAAAAAATTACAATAAAAAAAAAAAAAACATAAATAGTTACCTAAGGGTCTGAACTTTTTAAATATGCATGTCAAAGGAGTATATCAATATGATTTATTAAAAAGACTCTGTAACAACAAAAACCTCCCCTGGGGGGTACTTACCTCGGGTGGGGGAAGCCTCCGGATCCTAATGAGGCTTCCCACGCCGTCCTCTGTCCCACGGGGGTCTCGCTGCAGCCCTCCGAACAGCCGGCGACAGAGCCGACTGTAGCTTCAATATTTACCTTTGCTGTCTCCAGCGGGGGCGCTGTGGCTGCTTTCGGTACGGAAATAGACGGAAATAACCGATCTCCGTCGGGTCCGCTCTACTGCGCAGGCGCCGGAAACTTGCGCCTGCGCAGTAGAGCAGACCCGACGGCGATCGGGTATTTCCGCCTACTTTGGAGCCGACAGCCGTCAGAGCGCCTGCGCAGGAGCCAGGAAGGTAAATATTACGTCACCGCTGCACGGAGGGCTGCAGCGAGACCCCTGACGGATGGAGGACAGCGTGGGAAGCCTCATTAGGATCCGGAGGCTTCCCCCACCCGAGGTGAGTACCCCCCAGGGGACGTTTTGTCGTTACAGTTCCTCTTTAAATTATGGGCTTCTAAATAGTGATGGACGCAAATTGAAAAAATGCACCTTTATTTCCAAATTGAATATCGGCGCCATACATTGTGATAGGGACATAATTTAAATGGTGTAATAAGCGGGACAAATTGGTAAATAAAGTACATAGGTTTTGATTATGGTAGCATGTATTAATTTCAAACTATAATGGCCAAAAGCTGAGGAATAATGATTTTTTTCCATTTCTTTCTTAATATTCCTGTTAAAATGGATTTGCAATAAATTAATTCTCAGCAAAATGTATCATCCACAGAAAGCCTAATTGGTGGCGAAAAAAACAAGATATAGATCCATTCATTGTGCCGAGTAGTGATAAAGTTATTAGCAAATGAATGGGAGGTGAAAGTTGCTCTGATGCAAAAAAATTTCAACCCTGTGGGCTTAAGTGGCTAAAGTTTTCCTGAAGCTTCTACAGTGCAAAGCACTTGAATTTTAGGTGGCATTGAATGCTAGTAAAAGTCAGTCAAACCCCACTCTGAAATTGAAACTTATGTGGTCAGGCACTCTCCACAACCAAACAGTGTGCACCCTACAGTGGGTTTCACCATTTACTATTATTAATTTAATTTAATTAGCTTCATTTTCTTAGCTTTTTGTTTAGCCATTAAATTGTGCAGGAACATGGTGACCCGAGTACACTTCCCTTTTGTCTGGGACATAAAGGGGAGTGGTGAGTGAGCTGTGAGTAACTGACCACTCCTGCACCACAAAATTATATATTTTTTATCTGTTTCAAATTCCAACACTTAAAGAACAACTATTAAAGAAACCGTTTTCCTTTAAACCCCACATACCTAGAGCTATTAGCCAGCAACACTAAAAAGCTTTTCAGAGGTCTCTTAGCCCAGCCTGTGTGAAAAAAATGCCTTGTTTACTAGCTTTCTTAACCTGAATCTGTTCTTCAGACGGAACATTGTGCCATCTCTGTTCCCTGTACCTCCTCTGTGCCCCCCTGTGCCTCCAGTTTCCCCCTCTGTGTCACCTCTGCCCTTTGTACCTGTTTATACAAGTTTAAAAGCCATTTTTTCTTAGATTTTTTTTTATCGATTTTCTCAAAAACTACAAGTCCAATTTGAAATTTATTCAACATTAGGTATTAACATTAGGTAATAATAATCACAATATTGATGATTCACCTTGGGGTGTCTTCTTTCTAAAATGGAGTCACTTGTGGGGTTCCTATACTGCCCTGGCATTTTAGGGGCCGTAAACCGTGAGTAGTCTAGAAACCAAATGCCTTAAAATGACTTGTGAAATCCTAAAGGTACTCATAGGTCGTTGGGCCACTTAGCGCACCTAGGCTGCAAAAAAGTGTCACACATGTGGTATCGCTGTACTCAGGAGAAGTAATATAATGTGTTTTGGGGTGTATTTTTACACATACCCATGCTGGTGGGAGAAATTTCTCTGTAAATAACAATTTTTTGATTTTTTTACACACAATTGTCCATTTACAGAGATTTTTCTCCCACCCAGCATGGGTATGTGTAAAAATACACCCCAAAACACATTATACTACTTCTCCTGAGTACGATACCACATGTGACACTTTTTTGCAGCCTAGGTGCGCTAAGGGGCCCAACGTCCTATGAGTACCTTTAGGATTTTACAGGTCATTTTGAGGCATTTGGTTTCCTGACTACTCCTCACGATTTAGAGCCCCTAAAATGCCAGGGCAGTTTAGGAACCCCACAAGTGACCACATTTTATAAAGACAACACCCCAAGGTATTCCGTTAGGAGTTTGGTGAGTTCATAGAAGATTTTATTTTTTGTCACAAGTTAGCGGAAATTGATTTTTATAGTTTTTTTTTCACAAGGTGTCATTTTCCACTAACTTGTGACAAAAAATAAAATCTTCTATGAACTCATCATACACCTAATGGAATACCTTGGGGTGTCTTCTTTCTAAAATGGGGTCACTTGTGGGGTTCCTATACTGCCCTGGCATTTTAGGGGCCCAAAACCGTGAGGAGTAGTCTGGAAACCAAATGCCTCTGTAACGAATGTGGGATTCTCTCCGTGATCAGCGCACAAGACGTGCGCTGACACTGCGGAAATCCTCCACAAGCGTATAATTTGCGGGAACCCAGCAAAAGGTGCACTGCACCTATAGAGGGAAATTCCTGTCGGCAGGTGGAGCTGTGGAGTGCAGAGGAACAGCTCCTCTGCTATACCACACACGCCAGACAGGAATTGTACGAAGGGAAGAAACGCAATCGCAAGAGAGGCGATTGAGAATGAGCACAGAGACAGATTGTATGTGTGTGCACCAAACTAGTCGCCAACCCGCGACGGTGCACACACCACAGCAGATATGAAGTAGGAACGCGATCGCGAGAGGTGCGATCACCAGACGTGACACAAGGCTACAGCAAGGCAGAGCACGAGAGCAGCAAAGGCACAGCAAATCATACAATGAGAAGATACGGAAAATAACAAACGCTAGCTAAACGCGAACACCGCACTCATTCGCAACAGTGCACGCGTTTATGCGCGGTCTCCACGTGATAAGCACAATAGAGACAAGCACGCCTAACTAACCACCGACAGACAAACATGAAACAGAGGACGCGAGCGCTTGCTTAACGGTTACCTCACCGAGCCTCCAGCAAGCGTTCGTAGCAGACAAGACAGACACACGAAAACAGGAACAGGCGGGGGATAGGATCCACAGCACTAGCGAAAAGAGGCCAGTGCGATCCAGGGAGACAGAGAGATGGAGATCAGACAGATCCACAGCACTAGCGCTAGGCGAGTGCGATCCAGGCAGACAGAACAGAAGGATCCACAGCGCTAGCGCAAGATGCTAGTGCGATCCAAGTACAGAGTAGCAGACCAGAAGGATCCAGAGCACTAGCGCAAGAGGCTGGTGCGATCCAGGAAGACAGAACAGAAGGATCCACAGCGCTAGCGCAAGATGCTAGTGCGATCCAAGTAAAGAGTAGCAGACCAGAAGGATCCACAGCACCAGCGCAAGAGGCTGGTGCGATCCAGGAAGACAGAACAGAAGGATCCACAGCGCTAGCGCAAGATGCTAGTGCGATCCAAGTACAGAGTAGCAGACCAGAAGGATCCACAGCACTAGCGCAAGAGGCTGGTGCGATCCAGGAAGACAGAACAGAAGGGGCTACCAGTAACAACCGCTGTTCCGGTTAGCACCCAGACACACAGAACGATTTCCTGTCGACCACCGCTGGGACAGGACAATCGCAACAGACAAACAAAACAGATAAGCAATCCTAACTGCACTAGGGAACCTGCCGAGTGCAGTCCCAGGAATTACTCCAAGCTGATATTCAAACAATGAGCAAGGCTGACACTCTCCAGAGTGTTTCACAGGAAGAATCCTTATGACCAGCCCAGTACTGTGGGATCACATGGTATATATAGAGCAAGTCTACAAAGAATGTAGCTAGGCAATCTGCATGACAAACATATGCAAATTCCTTAGCAGCAAGCTGCAATACTGACAAAAGGTCTCTCTTCCAGAGACCTGCAGAATGCAGACCTGAACAATGGTCAAAAAGCTGCCTGCCTGCACAGGCAGCTGAGCAGATCATTACAGCCTCAAAATGACTGTTCAGGGGTATCTGAAAATTTTGATGACAGGTGGTCTATGCGGGGCTAAATTTTTTAGAACCGGTTATAAGCAGGGTGGCCTCTTAGATGACAGGTTGTATTGGCACTGAAGTGCAGGAAGCGCAGGATGTTTTCAAATCGTGACCTGGACATGGCAGCAAAGAACATGGGCATGTGATGTATTGGGTGCGTAGACCCATAAGACCGCAATACATTCTTTTTGACTAGACCCATGTTAAAGAGAAGGCCCAAAAAAATGTTACATTTGGAAACTTGGAATGGGTTCCACCGAAAAGGCTGGGCATAGTAGCTTCTCGGATTGGCGGTTGCGTATTGTGTAGCATAACGGTTGGTCTCAGCCACAATTAAGTCGTAGAGATCCACGGTGCAGAACAGATGAAAAAAGTCTCGGGCCAATCCTAGATTATCTGTCTCCACCTGGACTCCAGACTGGGTGGTGAAAGGGCAGTACGGGTGCGGCGGAACCAGGGGATTGTCAATTGGGATTTGCCAGCACCTCTGGGAGATTATGGGTAGTACGGGCCCGTTTTGCTGGTGGCTGCGACTCGGATCTTAATGCATGTGCCACCAAACCAGTTTCTACTACCATGCTGGTGCTCGCCACTTCACCAGGGTCTACGGTAGTACTGGTGCTAGGTCCAGGAGATACTACGCTGCTGGTGCATGCCTCACCAAGAAAACTCGGATCAGCGCTAGCACCACTCTGCTGCCCTTAAGTCTGGTCCTGCGGTCCAGTGGCTCTAGCTGGGACCTCAACCTTGTTATTGCTATCGGTCAGAGAGCCACTGCTGTTCACCGGTTTGTATTCTGACCCGGATGATTCGTCGAATGAGGCTTCACAATCGCACTCACCCCACTGGGCCAGAATCTCGGCAGCCTCTTCAGCGGAATACCCTTTTTTGCCATGGTGGACTGCTAAATTTAAAGAGACACTGAAGCGAAAAAAAAATGATGATATTATGATTTGTATGTGTAGTACAGCTAAGAAAAAAAACATTAAGATCAGATACATCAGTCTAATTGTTTCCAGTGCAGGAAGAGTTGAGAAACTCCAGTTGTTATCTCTATGCAAAAAAGCTATTAAGCTCTCCGACCAACTTGGTCGTGGAGAGGGCTGTTATCTGACTTTTATTATCTCAACTGTAATTGAACTGTTTACTTTTCCTCTAGCAGAGGAGAGTTTAGGTGCCCATACACTCGTCAGATTGGCAGCAGATAGATAAGAAATGCATCTGATGATCTATCTGATGCGTTTTTAGAACATTTTTTACCAGGATAGAATTCCAATAGATTTCAGTTTGAAATCTATTGAAATTCGATCTGATGGCATTTTTTTGCCATCAGATTTCCATTAAGGCCAATGCAAACTGATAAGCAATCTCATCAGATCGACCTAAATTTTCCACCCTGCAAGTTCGATGGAAATCCATCGAAATCGATCGAAATCGGCCGTCGATCGGTCGATTGGCCAACCGATTTGCAATCGATTGATCGATCGGGATCGATCGGTCGGCCAGAAAATCGGCTGAGTGTATGGGCTGCTTTAATTACTTCACAGACTGCTCTGAAAGACTCATTTTGAATGCTGAGTGTTGTGTAATCTGGACATATTATAGAGTGATGCAATGTTAGAAAAAACACTATATACCTGAAAATAAAAATATGAGAATATTTTCTTTGCTGCTAATCTTCTAGTAATTATTCATAGTACACAACCAATTCATTATATCATATATTTTTTTTCGCTTCAGTGTCTCTTTAAGGGGTATTCCTCTGAGACTACCCAGGAAAAAGAGCACCACCTACCTAGCAAAAGGGAGTACTTGTGAAGTAGAAAGCTGTGGTCACTGAGTTTTGATTGAAAAAAAAATCAAAACTGATCTTTACAGCGCCACAGTTATTGTACAGTGTTTTTGCAGTGATCAGAAAAAAAAAATGCTGTCACTGCGGTGGGGCGGGTGAGGGTTTGGCCGGGTGATCAGAAGCCCGCAGGGGGGAGATTAGGGCCTGATCTGATGGGTAGGAGTGCTAGGTGGTCACAGGAAGTGATTGATGGGTGTCTCGGGGGGATTAGAGGGGAGAATAGATGCAATCAATGCACTGGGGAGGTTATCGGAAGGGGGTCTGAGGGGGATCTGAGGGTTTGGCCGAGTGATCAGGAGCCCACACGGGGTAAATTAGGGCCTTATCTGATGGGTAGGTGTGCTAGGGGGTGACAGGAGGTGATTGATGGGTGTCTCAGGGTCTGATTAGAGGGGGGAATAGATGCAAGCAATGCACTGGGGAGGTGAACGGGGAGGGGGGGGGGGGGTCTGTGGGTGATCTGAGGGTGTGGGCGGGTAATTGGGTGCCCGCAAGGGGGAGATTAGGGTCTGATCTGAAGGGTAGCAGTGACAGGTGGTGATGGGGTGATTGAGGGGTGATCAGTGGGTGATTAGAAGGGAGAACAGATGTAAATAATGCACTGGGGAGGTGATTGGGGGGGGGGGGGGTCTGAGGGCAATCTGAGGGTGTGGGCAGATGTTTGGGTGTCCACAAGGGGCAGATTAGGGTCTGATCTGATGGGTAGCAGTGACAAGTGGTGACAGGGGCTGATTGATGGGTGATCAGTGGGTGATTAGAGGGGAGAACCGATGTAATTAATGCACTGGGAAGGTGATCGGGGGGGGGGGGGGGGGGTCTGAGGGTGTGGGCGGGTGTTTGGGTGCCCGTAAGGGGCAGATTAGAGTCTGATCTGATGGGTAGCAGTGACAGGGGGTGACGGGGTGATTGATAGGTGATCAGGGTGTGATTAGAGGGGAGAATAGATGCAAGCAATGCACTGGCGAGGTGATCAGGGGGGGTCTGAGGGCGATCTGAGGGTGTGGGTGGGTAATTGGGTGCCCGCAAGGGGCAGATTAGGGTCTGATCTGATGGGTAGCAGTGACAGGGGGTGATTGATGGGTGATCAGTGGGTGATTAGAGGGGAGAACAGATGTAAACAATGCACTTGGGAGGTGATCTGAGGGCGGGTCTGCGGGCGATCTGAGGGTGTGGGCGGGTGATCAGGTGCCCGCAAGGGGCAGGGTAGAGTCTGATCTGATGGGAGGCAGTGACGGGGGTGATTGATTGGTGATTGACAGGTGATCAGTGGGTGATTACAGGGGAGAATAGATGTATACAGTACATAGGGGGGGGGGGGGGAGGATCTGTGGGGGGGGGGGGTCAGGAGCTTCCAGGGGGCAGTTTATCTAAAATATAGCATTGACAGATAGTGACAGGGGGTGATTGATGGGTGATTAGGGGGTGTTTGGGTGCAAACAGTGGTCTGAGGGGGTGATCAGGGGGGGTCTGAGGGGTGCTGTGTGTAACTACTACTATGGCTGCCACCTCCCCTGGGGTTCGCTTGATCACTAGGACCACCAGGGGAGGAGGCAGCCAGTATAATACACTTTGTTAGCTTAACAAAGTGTATTATACACTTTCTATGCAGCAGATCGGGGGTTAACAACAATCTGCGCGCAATCCCCGGCTAATCAGTCCCCCAGGTGCCACCGCCGATTGGCGTTACGCGGTCCTGGGGGTGCCACCTTGACGCCGCCAATAGGTAGTGGGTGGTCGGCGAGTGGTTAATATTGTATATCTGGATAGCAATTGTGCACTTTATTTTTTATATATGTGACATTTATTCATGTGTGTTTTTTTTTTCTTTAAGATTTTATTGCACAGGTGTTGTTTATTGGTCTTGCATCACACTAGGTTGTGTATACTGAACCCGGGTTCTCCTCCTGTTGGGCTCAATATTGAGCCTACTGTGGGGTGTTATATTTGACAGCAGCATTGTGTCATTATGCAATATATTGCATTTAGAGTGATTGTTTCATATGCAGCAGGGATCATTTTGGAATATTTGTTTGTGTTTTAAATGATTTTATTCTTTATTAAATCATCAATATTGTGATTATTATTATACCTAATGTTGAAAAAAGATTCTTGTTATATTTTTCCAAAATTTGCTGTGGGAGGTGCTATTCTTTAAAGGGTTTTCGTTTTCTACCATATAATAAAACATGAAAAGATGAAAAAAGCCTTTGTATTGCTATTTGCTAGTAATTACTGTAAATATGTGGCATTTACAATTTTAGTTAACTGTGATAGTTGTCCTTTAATGCAGAGTTCCCCAACCCTGTCCTCAACAGTACATTTTTTGCAGGAAACCACACACATTTTAAAGGTGGGGTAATTAGTGTCTCAGCAGAGCTGATTTACTACCATTGAATGTATTCAAAACAGGCAGTGTTGGTGGGCTTTGAGGACAGGGTTGGGGAGCACTGCTTTAAAGGCGCTTACACACGCCATACTACCGCACACGACATAGATAGAACAGAGGCGCCAAAAAGAGTAAAAACACTATTATTTAAAAACAGTAAAAAGAGGGAAGGTAAGGTGGACTTACCTCCCTCTAGCAGTGGACAACAAAACTCTGAGGTAGAGTAGAATGCATTTATTAAACAGTGTAACTCCATCTTTAGGAGTTACACTGTTTAATAAATGCATTCTACTCTACCTCAGAGTTTTGTTGTCCACTGCTAGAGGGAGGTAAGTCCACCTTACCTTCCCTCTTTTTACTGTTTTTAAATAATAGTGTTTTTACTCTTTTTGGCGCCTCTGTTCTATCTGCGTTTGATACATATTACTTATCCACCCTTGGTGGAGGGGTACGTCCCCTTTTTTCTCCTGTCTACAGAGAGCGACTTTTATACCCGAGTGGGGTCGGGTACCAATTCTCCCCACCTGCCTTTCAAGTGGTTGCCTGCTGGTGACCCTTTTTTGTGAGTATAATTCTACACGACCTATCTAGACAGATTTTCTCTGTTAAAACTATACTGCACTATTGGGCTCTCGGTGCCCTGTTTTTTCTTTTGTTTTACAAGTACCGCACATGACAGGTCCACCAGACCCTCCCGCTGGGCGGACGTTCAGCCGACAGTAGCACGTGTGTACGCGATGTTGGCAGACTGATAAGGCTGTTTCTGAACGATCCGCTCACACGCTGTCGGCAGACTGATAAGGCTGTTTCTGAACGATCCGCTCTGCGGATCTTTAACCCAGTGGCGTTCTGTCCATTGGGCGCACAGGGGCGCCACGCACCGGGTGACAGGCGGGGATGGGGGTGTCAAAGAAGCCAGCCCAACCTATCACAGATTTTAAGCCAGCAGTACATGCACCGCCTCCCTTCTATTGGCAGCCGGCTAAAACCCCTTTTGGCCCAGCCTCCGTCACCTCGGCTGTCAGTTCAGCCATCCTCCGGAAATCCACCTTCAGCGGGAAGCCGCTCAGGGCTGCACGTGGGACGCACATGGGATGTCTGCCATGATCCCCACCATGGCTGCTGCCGCCTCCGCGTCACCGCAGCACCCTGGGACTATCACCAGACGCCAAATGCTTCCAAGGGAAGACTTGCTCTGCACCTCCTTCCAGGCTCACGGGGAACCCAGAGGCGGGCCCATCCATGCTGCAGCTCCTCCACCGCTGCAGCCATGACAACTAGATGCCACCTGCCTGCCGCTTCCCTGTGGCTGCTCATCTCCCGACAAGCTGGGCCACCCAGGTACACCTTTGGTGAAAATTACAATGTGACACTTCCGCTGGACAGTACACCTCTGTCTCTCCCTCCTGTCTGTCTCTCCCTCCCTCCTGTCTGTCTATCTCTCCCTCCTGTCTGTCTCCCCCTCCCTCCTATCTCCCCCTCCCTCCTATCTGTCCCCCCCCTCCTGTCTGTCTCCCCCCCCCCCTCCCTCCTGTCTGTCTCTCTCTCCCTCCCTCCCTCCTGTCTGTCTCTCCCTCCCTCCCTCCTGTCTGTCTCTCCCTCCCTCCCTCCTGTCTGTCTCTCCCTCCCTCCTGTGTCTCCCTCCCTCCTGTCTGTCTCTCCCTCCCTCCCTCCTGTCTGTCTCTCCCTCCCTCCTGTCTGTCTCGCCCTCTCTCCTGCCCTCCCTCCTGTCTGTCTCTCCTCTGTCTCTCCCTCCCTCCTGTCTGTCTCTCCCTCCCTCCTGTCTGTCTCGCCCTCTCTCCTGCCCTCCCTCCTGTCTGTCTCTCCTCTGTCTCTCCTCTGTCTCACCCTCCCTCCTGTATGTCTCCCTCCCTCCTGTATGTCTCCCTCCCTCCTGTCTGTCTCTGTCTCCCTCCCTCCTGTCTGTCTCTCCCTCCCTCCCTCCTGTCTGTCTGTCTCTCCCTCCCTCCCTCCTGTCTGTCTCTCCCTCCCTCCCTCCTGTCTGTCTCTCCCTCCCTCCCTCCTGTCTGTCTCTCCCTCCCTCTCTCCTGTCTGTCTCTCCCTCCCTCTCTCCTGTCTGTCTCTCCCTCCCTCCTGTCTGTCTCTTCCTCCCTCTCTCCTGTCTGTCTCTCCCTCCCTCCTGTCTGTCTCTCCCTCCCTCTCTCCTGTCTGTCTCTCCCTCCCTCTCTCCTGTCTGTCTCTCCCTCTCTCCTGTCTGTCTCTCCCTCTCTACTGTCTGTCTCTCCCTCTCTCCTGTCTGTCTCTCCCTCCCTCTCTCCTGTCTGTCCCTCCCTCCCTCTCTCCTGTCTGTCCCTCCCTCTCTCCTGTCTGTCCCTCCCTCTCTCCTGTCTGTCCCTCCCTCTCTCCTGTCTGTCTCTCTCTCCCTCCTGTCTGTCTCTCCCTGCTGTCTCTCTCTCTCTCCCTGCTGTCTCTCTCTCTCTCTCTCTCTCTCTCTCTCCCCCTGCTGTCTCTCTCTCTATCCCTGCTGTCTGTCTCTCTTTCCCTGTCTGTCTCTCCCTCCCTCCTGTCTGTCTGTCTCTCCCTCCCTCCTGTCTGTCTCTCCCTCCCTCTCTCCTGTCTGTCTCCCCCTCCCTCTCTCCTGTCTGTCTCTCCCTCCCTCTCTCCTGTCTGTCTCTCCCTCCCTCTCTCCTGTCTGTCTCTCCCTCCCTCTCTCCTGTCTGTCTCTCCCTCCCTCTCTCCTGTCTGTCTCACCCTCCCTTTCTCCTGTCTGTCTCACCCTCCCTCTCTCCTGTCTGTCTCACCCTCCCTCTCTCCTGTCTGTCTCTCCCTCCCTCTCTCCTGTCTGTCTCTCCCTCCCTCTCTCCTGTCTGTCTCTCCCTCCCTCTCTCCTGTCTGTCTCTTTCTCCCTCCTGTCTGTCTGTCTCTCCCTGCTGTCTCTCTCTCTCTCCCTGCTGTGTCTCTCTCTCTCTCTCTCTCTCTCTCTCCCCCTGCTGTCTCTCTCTCTATCCCTGCTGTCTGTCTCTCTTTCCCTGTCTGTCTCTCCCTCCCTCCTGTCTGTCTGTCTCTCCCTCCCTCCTGTCTGTCTCTCCCTCCCTCTCTCCTGTCTGTCTCCCCCTCCCTCTCTCCTGTCTGTCTCCCCCTCCCTCTCTCCTGTCTGTCTCTCCCTCCCTCTCTCCTGTCTGTCTCTCCCTCCCTCTCTCCTGTCTGTCTCTCCCTCCCTCTCTCCTGTCTGTCTCACCCTCCCTCTCTCCTGTCTGTCTCACCCTCACTCCCTCCTGTCTGTCTCTTCCTCCCTCCTGTCTGTCTCTTCCTCCCTCCTGTCTGTCTCTTCCTCCCTCCTGTCTGTCTCTTCCTCCCTCCTGTCTGTCTCTCCTCTGTCTCTCCCTCCCCCCTGTCTGTCTCTCCCTCCCTGCTGTCTGTCTTTCCCTCTCTCCTGTCTGTCTCTCCCTCCCTCTCTCCTGTCTCTCCCTCCCTCCTTCCCTCCTGTCTCTCTCTCCCTGCTGTCTGTCTCTCTCTCCCTGCTCTCTCTCTCTCTCTCCCTGTTGTCTCTCTCTCTCCCTGCTGTCTGTCTCTCTCTCTCCCCCTGCTGTCTGTCTCTCTCTCCCTCCTGTCTGTCTCTGCTCTGTCCCTCCCTCCTGTCTCTCTGCTCTTTCTCTTCCTGCTCTCTCCCTCCTCTCTCTCTCTCTCTCTCTCTCTCTCTCTCTCTCTCTCTCTCTCTGCTCTGTCTCTGCTCTGTCTCCCCCTCCTGACTCTCTCTCTCTCTCTCTCTCTCTCTGCTCTGTCTCCTGCTCCTGACTCTCTCTCTCTCTCTCTCTCTCTCTGCTCTGTCTCTTCCTCTCTCTCTCTCTCTCTCTCTCTCTCTCTCTCCCTCCCTCCTGTTTATCTCTCTCTCTCCTGTCTCTCCCTCATGTCTATCTCTACTCAGTCTCTTTCTCTCCTGTCTCCCCCTCCTCTCTCTCTTCTCTGTGTCTTCGTCTCGTCCTCCTGTCTCTCTGTCTCCCCCTCCTGTCTCTCTCCCTCCTGTCTCTCTCTGCTCTGTCTCTCCCTCCTGTCTCGCTCCGCTCTCTTTTCTACCTGTCTCTCCCTTCTGTCTCTCTCTCTTTCTCTTCCCTCTCTCTCCTGTCTCTCTTTCTCTTCCATCTCTCTCTCCCCTGTCTCTCTCTCTCCTCTGTCTCTCCCGCCTGTCTCTCTCCCCATCTCTCTCTGCTCTGTCTCTCTTTGCTCTGTTTCATTCCCTCCTCTGTCTCTCCCTCCTGTCTCTGCTCTGTCTCTCTCCTCTTTCCCTCTGGTCTCTCTCCCTCCTGTCCTCTGCTCTGTCTCTCTCTCCTGACGCTCTCCGCTCTATCTTCCTTCTGTCTCTCTCTCTGTGTGTGTGTACACCTGGGGGTCACTCAGTCAGAATTACATTGGCCATATACAGGGGAGATCTAACTGTATACACTGGAGATCTGATTATATACGAGGGATCTGTCTATATACAATGGCTATGTACAGGAGGATCTGACTGTATACATTGGCTATATATAGGGGAGGATCTGAATATATACGCTGGCTATAATACTAAAGGGGGGTCTGACTATATACAATGGCTATATACTAAAGAGAGATCTGGCTATATATACTGTAATTGGGTATAATGTTAGTTCCCGATCCTAAATGGGGGGTTATCTAGCTACCTATACAATAAATGGTGGAGGTCATCTGGCTACCGGCACTAAAGGGGGGTTATCTGGCTACCTAATAGCTGTCACATTATATATTTTGGCAAAACACTGCTGCATCATATGTATTTTGTAGGGAGACACTGCTTATTGTGGCTATACTACACTACCTATACTGGGGGCAACAATTCCAGGCTACATATACTGGGGGCACCTATACCTGGCATTACCCGCCATGGTGTGCTTAGCATGCCACACTCCTTTACTTTTTTTTTTGGGGGGGGGGTGTAATTTAAGACCCAGCACCGGGTGTCAAATACCCTAGGTACGCCACTGCTTTAACCACTTGATGACCCACCCTTTACCCCCCCTTAAGGACCAGCGCTGTTTTGAGTGATCTGTGCTGGGTGGGCTGTGCAGCCCCCAGCACAGATCAGGTTGCAGGCAGAGAGATCAGATTGCCCCCCTTTTTTCCCCCCTATGGGGATGATGTGCAGGGGGGGTCTGATCTCTCCTGCCTGCCTGGGTGTTGCGGGGGGCACCTCAAAGCCCCCCTCCGCGGCGAAATCCTCCCCCTCCCTCTCCTACCTGGCCCCCCCGGCGATCGAGGCTGCACAGGACGCTATCCGTCCTGTGCAGCCAGTGACGGGACGTCCCCTGTCACATGGCGGCGATCCCCGGCCGCTGATTGGCCGGGGATCGCCGATCTGCCTTACGGCGCTGCTGCGCAGCAGCGCCGTACAATGTAAACAAAGCGGATTATTTCCGCTTGTGTTTACATTTAGCCTGCGAGCCGCCATCGGCGGCCCGCAGGCTATTCACGGAGCCCCCCGCCGTGATTTGACAGGAAGCAGCCGCGCGGCTGCTTCCTAATTAATCAGCCTGCAGCTGGCGACGCAGTACTGCGTCGCTGGTCCTGCAGCTGCCACTTTGCCGACGCACGGTATAAGCGTGCGGTCGGCAAGTGGTTAAGAAACAGCCTTATCAGTCTACCGACAGTGTGTACACACATGCTACTGCAGGCTGAACGTCCGCACAGCGGGAGGGTCCGGCGGACCCGTCGTGTGCGGAAGTATGGTGTGTGTACACGTCTTAATGCTCCATGTTCTGAATCATTTGTGATAGCACAGCATTTGTCCCAATACTGAAAACATTTGTCTGTGAACCTGAGGTGAAAATACACGTGTGAGATAAACAGTTGTATCTATCCTCCTACTTCTAAAAATTACTTTTTTTTTCAGATGTCCAACAGTTTAATTTTATGTTTAAAGACTTAACAAGTAGGTTTAATGTTTTATCGTCCTTGCTCAATGACACTGTTTTTCAGGTGTCTCAGAGCTGAAATACATTAACTATTGACCTTTTTATCTATCCCCTGCACTCAGAAGCTGTTCTCTGTCAGGAACAAGTGTTAAGGTGCCCACACACTGCGTCGAATTCCCGCTGATATACAGCAGATTTGATCACTGTGATTGAATCTGCTGTTAAACCGATAACGCAAACACTGACCGATCAATGGATTTCCATCCGAAATTGATCAATCCCGTCAATCTGTCCCTGCGGGAAGTTTCTCTTGATCGCTGGCAGGTTGGGAGTGTGTCAATAGTGGAGTTCGATTGACCAATGACCGACCCAGCAATACATTACCTCTCCGCCGGCGCGAATACCCGCTGTCTCTTCTATGGCTGGCCATCTTGTCTTTTTCCTGTCCCGTCCTGTCAGGGAAAGTTCAAACAGTAGAGTTCCCTCTGCTGTTTGAACTTCCGCTTGTTACAGTATGTGACAGGAAGTAAAGAGAAGATACCCAGCGCGGACAGAAGGAACAGCTGGGACTGGCGCCGGCGGAGAGTTAATGTATTGCTTGGGGCAGCAGCAGCGTCAGCTCCACAGATTGTGAATCGATTTCATGCTGAAATCGATTCAAAATCTGTGTGCAGTGTTAGGGCAGCCAATAGATCCCTCTCTGATGAGATTAGATCAGAGAGGGATCTATCTGTTTGTCGATCTGGTGGCAATCGACCAGTGTATGGCTGCCTATATGGCTGTAATTCTCTATCAGTGAGGGTTACATTATATTCCGACTATTTTCTGACTAGTAAACAGTCACTTGCTCACTTGAAGTTTAAAGGGAAGGTTCACAGACATGTTTAAAAAAATAAAAATACTAATCCACTTACCTTCCTCCAGCCCGTGGCCTACACAACGTGCCCTCTACGCCGCTCCGGAGGCTCCCGGTCTTCCCGGTGGCTCACCCGACCTGGTCAGGCCGGCTTCCAGGTCGGGCTCTTGTGCGCTCCAATGTATGTCTCACGTGGTCGCGCTGATGTCATCGGACGTCCTCCAGGCTGCACTGCACAGGCGCAGTAGTTCTGCGCCTGCGCAGTACAGTCCGTAGGACGTCCGATGACGTCAGTGCGACCGCATGAGACGCACGTTGGAGCGCAAGGAGAAGGAAGCCAGCCTAGCCAGGTCGGGTGAGCTGCCAGAGAAGACCGGGAGCCTCCGGAGCGGCGTCGAGGGCACGTCCTGCCTGCCACGGGCTGGAGAAAGTCCCAGGTAAGTGGATTAGTATTTTTATTTTTTTAAACATGTCCATGAACCTTCCCTTTAAACTCTTTCAGGCAGAAAAATAAAAAAAAGGAGTACAGCTTTGTTATTGATATGGTTGGCACTGTACATACACATGTCTATCTCATTATATCACCTTAGGTACACTTTAAAGTGAACCTTAACTGAGTTGTAAAAAAAAAAGTTTCACTTACCTGGGGCCCCTGTGCCCTCGCCGTCACTCACCAATCATCCGGTCCCCCGCCCCGGATCAGTTTCATTTTTGGCAACTAGCCAGTAGTGCACCTGCGCCCCAGGTAAGTGAAACTTTTTTTTTTTACATCTCGGTTAAGGTTCACTTTGAAGATTTTCCCATATTCAGGACAACCAACACCACTAATTGCATTAAGTTGCATACAATTTTAGTTTTATTACTCCTTTAACTGGCACCAGCCCAGGTGCTAGTTAAAGGAGTCATATCTTTCGCTTTATCCATCAATGGCAGAAGTGTGGCGGCAAAACTCAATAAGGGAATTTCACTCCTGCTTTTCAGTATTGGATCTAGTGAGGCTACTCCCTGTTCTTAGCGGAGGTACCAAACTTCCTTTGGACCCACATCACATTTCTTTGGATTAGCCAACATCCTCGCTTACCTGATTTAATTGATTACTCACCAACTGTACCTTGGGAAGGTAGCTTTGCCAATCACTGATGAAAATAACCAGGCTACCCAGCTACATAGCATTACATTTTGATGGACTATAAGTAGATCTGAACAACCAAGTTTTTCAAGTTTCAAGTAGCAGATCAATTAATATGTTTTCTTAGCTGAATAGCCAATGTCTGAGTCTGATGAGTACAGCATACACTTTTGTGTACTGTTTGCGTGGCATCTTACACGCACCCAAGGGTTAATAACTTCAGCATGCATGTCTATCTGGAGAACCAAGAATAGTCAAGCGCAAACAGCTGTCTTAGAGAGAAGCCTATGCCAGTCAGTAATGGAGGGGTGGCTTGCAAATGGGGGATAACAAACCTTTCCTCCTTACAACATCCCTTGACTTAGTGAGTGTGTTAAACACTTAAGCCTAAAAAAAAATGAGTTTTACTCACCTGGGGCTTCCCTCAGCCCCCTGCAGCTGATCGGTGCCCACGTAAAGTCGGTCCGATCCTCCTATCCCCACTGGCGGCAAGCCCCAGGTGAGTAAAACAAATTTATTTTTTTTAGGCTTAAGGTTCACTTTAAATAACAACTGTAACGAGAGGGGAGGGATATGGAGGCTGCCATATTTATTTCCTTTCAAACAATACCAGTTGCCTGGCAGTGCTGCTGTTCCTCTGCCTCTAATACTTTTAACTATAGTCCCTGAACAAGCATGTGTATCTCTCTCATGTGTCTGACATTATTGTCACATCTGACAACATTAGCTGCATGCTTTTTCTGGTGTGAATCGGACACTACTGCAACCAAATGGATCAGCAGTTGTCATTTAAGTAATAAAGGAGTTATCTAATTTCTCCTAACAAAGGAACAATGCCAAGTATTGTTGCTGGTTATCATGGCTTTAGTATGTTGCTGTTTGTTTGCATTGCTAGTTACTCACTTGGCAGCCTCCATATGTTGTTGTTTACATTGCTAGTTACTCACTTGGCAGCACAGATTGCCTGGTCTGCACTTGTGAGCAGAAAAGGTGCTGATTTAAAGACACAGAAGGGGAGAGTGTAAGCTCAATGCCCGAGTGTCATATGCTTTATGGATCTACCATAGTACATAGATAAGAGGTCTAAAATGTTAAGAGATAACATTTTTGACTTTGGAGAGGGAGTGGGGGGCTCTTGTTTTATTAACATGATCAAAATGGGAGATTCTCATACAATAAAAGTTTCCACTTTCAAAAAAGGAGGCAAACTGATAATAAAGGTATTGACACATTTAGTGCTACACTGATTAGCCAGCCAAACATGTTGCAAGCTAGACAATTTGGATTCTCAGTAATATATTTTGTATATATTTTGTATAAAAAATATATTTTGTAGTTGAAATAGAAGTCCATGGAAAAATAAAGTTTGGTTAATATGCTTCACTCATCTGTAAGAATTCTCTTTGTACTATATAATAAAAAATACTCTGTAGTTAAATATTTACCTCAGTTCAGGGAAGCCACTGGATGATCCAGAGGCTTCTCTAATCCTGATCCACCCCACAGCTGCTCGCCGGGACCCTCTTCTTCTTTGTGGCCATGCTCCCGTCCGTGTATTAGTGTGGTCACACTGCCCAGGCGCAAGTATGGCCCGTGCCTGCTCAGTAGCACAATGCAAGTGTGGGCCGAACTTGCGCCTCTGCTGTGGCCACGCTTGTACACTGATGGGAGCGTGGCCACAAGAACATATTCAACATCCTCCTGTCAGATACGTTCAGATGGCCCCAGCACTGGAGCAGTGGAGTCGACTAGAATGGCGGTAGCCTCTGGACTATGCAGAGGCTTTGCTATACTGAGGTATGTACCTTTCTTTTGGCTTTTATTTTATCCCAGGCATACTTTAACATTAATTCTATTGATTATGTTTAATATAGATGACCCTTTTGACATATCCAGCTCTGTTGAATGTAATGCTTCTGCACTCCAAACCCGAAAACCACCGATGCATGTAAACCACAGAGCACATTCTGAGAGCAGAGCTGGGAGGAGACTAGAAATACACCATGATTCAAGAGGCCACAACAGGCAAGCAGCATCTAGGGATCGATCAATGCAACATTATCATCATACCCAAGATGCTGGAAAAGGTGAGCAGTAAAGCAAACATGCTAAGTTGACATGCTGCTAATGCTAATATCAGTAATTATGACCACTGAGTCTGCAACCCTGTGTCAAGTGAAGTAAAAATGGAAAGTGAAACAAAATGTCCGTCTGTAAGCCATCTTGCCACACTCCCTTTGTACTACATATTTACTCTCAGCAATAGTTTTTCTTTTCTTTCACATGGTTTCATGGGTGTGGAATGTGCAGCTGGGGATGATTTGTGCTGCCTTGTAGATAAGAGATGGTGCCCTGTTAATCTCACAAGCCTAATTAACCTTGAGTTATAACAAGCTAATTCTTTAACAAATACCTCTTGAATAATTAACAACTAAACAAACTTATCTGCCTAGGTATTTATTTATGCATTATTGCATGTTCCAATATTTAGCTTAGTGCATATCTCAGGAACCAATGGGTGCTCAAGGTCAAGGAATAATTATAATCTGTTATTCCAAAGTGTACAGTATATATGTCTGGCCCAAGCCTTCCTTGGACTGACATTGCAATAATTTAGTGTATGTCTCCTGTATACTATACTTCCAACACACTGGTGGTATTTCACTATAGGAGTTAATTTATCTCATCTGTGGTTGATCACAAGTTTCTAAAATTGTATTTTGACAGGAGGGGAGATTTGAATGTTACAAAAAAACAATCAAAGTATAAGATTAAAACCTCATTTACTTTTTGTACAAAATACAAATACAGTGGGATGCGAAGGTTTGGGCAACCTTGTTAATCGTCATGATTTTCCTGTGTAAATCGTTGGTTGTTACGATAAAAAATGTCAGTTAAATATATCATATAGGAGACACACACAGTGATATTTGAGAAGTGAAATGAAGTTTATTGGATTTACGGAAAGTGTGCAATAACTACAGTGGCTTGCAAAAGTATTCGGCCCCCTTGAAGTTTTCCACATTTTGTCACATTACTGCCACAAACCTGAATCAATTTTATTGGAATTCCACGTGAAAGACTAATACAAAGTGGTGTACACGTGAGAAGTGGAATGAAAATCATACATGATTCCAAACATGTTTTAACAAATAAATAACTGCAAAGTGGGGTGTGCATAATTATTCGGCCCCCTGAGTCAATACTTTGTAGAACCAACTTTTGCTGAAATTACAGCTGCCAGTCTTTTAGGGTATGTCTCTACCAGCTTTGCACATCTAGACACTGAAATCCTTGCCCATTCTTCTTTGCAAAACAGCTCCAGTTCAGTAAGATTAGATGGACAGCATTTGTGAACCGCAGTTTTCAGATCTTGCCGCAGATTTTTGATTAGATTTAGATCTGGACTTTGACTGGGCCATTCTAACGCATGGAAATGTTTTGTTTTAAACTATTCCATTGTTGCCCTGGCTTTATGTTTAGGGTCATTGTCCTGCTGGAAGGTGAACCTCTGCCCCAGTCTCAAGTCTTTTGCAGACTCCAAGAGGTTTTCTTCCAAGATTGCCCTGTATTTGGCTCCATTTATCTTCCCATCAACTCTGACCAGCTTCCCTGTCCCTGCTGAAGAGAAGCACCCCCAGAGCCTGATACTGCCACCACCATATTTGACAGTGGGGATGGTGTGTTCTGAGTGATGTGCAGTGTTAGTTTTCCGCCACACATAGCACTTTGCATTTTGGCCAAAAAGTTCCATTTTGGTCTCATCTAACCAGAGCACCTTCTTTCACATGTTTGCTGTGTCCCCCACTTGGCTTGTGGAAAACTGCAAATGGGACGTCTTATGCTTTTGTGTTAACAATGGCTTTCTTCTTGCCACTCTTCCATAAAGGCCAATTAATAGTTGTCCTATGGACAGATTCCCCCACCTGAGCTGTAGACCTCTGCAGTTCGTCCAGAGTCACCATGGGCCTCTTGACTGCATTTCTGATCAGCGCTCTCCTTGTTCGGCCTGTGAGTTTAGGTGGACGGCCTTGTCTTAGTAGGTTTACAGTTGTGCCATACTCCTTCCATTTCTGAATGATCGTTTGAACAGTGCTCCGTGGGATGTTCATGGCTTTGGAAATCTTTTTGTAGCCTAAGCCTGCTTTAAATTTCTCAATAACTTTATCCCTGACCTGTCTGGTGTGTTCTTTGGACTTCATGGTGTTGTTACTCCCAATATTCTCTTAGACAACCTCTGAGGTCGTCACAGAGCAGCTGTATTTGTACTGACATTAGATTACACACAGGTGCACTCTATTTAGTCATTAGCACTCATCAGGCAATGTCTATGGGCAACTGACTGCACTCAGACCAAAGGGGGCTGAATAATTACAAACACACCACTTTGCAGTTATTGATTTGTAAAAAATGTTTGGAATTATGTATGATTTTCGTTCCACTTCTCACGTGTACACCACTTTGTATTGGTCTTTCATGTGGAATTGCAATAAAATTGATTCATGTTTGTGGCAGTAATGTGACAAAATGTGGAAAACTTCAAGGGGGCCGAATACTTTTGCAAGCCACTGTATTTAAACAAGATTAGGCAGGTGCATACATTTGGGCACCACAAAAAAGAAATTAAATCTATATTTAATAGATCCTTCTTTTGCAGAATTTACAGCCTCTAAACGCTTCCTGTAGGTGCCAATGAGAGTCTGGATTGTGGTTAAAGGTATTTTAGACCATTCATCTTTACGAAACATCTCTAGTTCATTCAGGTTTGATGGCTTCCGAGCATGGACAGCTCTCTAACTCTAGTGGATTTTGAGCAGTGTTTATGGTCGTTGTCTTGTTGAAAGATCCAGAACCGGCGCAGCTTCAGCTTTGTCACTGATTCCTGGACATTGGTCTCCAGAATTTGCTGATACAGAGTGGAATCCAGGAGTCCCTCATCTTTGACAAGATGCCCAGTCCCTGCACTGGCCACACAGCCCTACAGCATGATGGAACCACCACCATATTTTACTGTAGGTAGCAGGTGTTTTTCTTGGAATGCTGTGTTGTTTGTCCACCATGCATAACGCTCCTTGTTATGCCCAAATAACAAAATTTTAGTTTCATAAGTCCACAGAGCCTTATTCAAAAATGAAGCCGGCTTGTCCAAATATAGTTCAGCCTACCTCAAGCGACTCTGTGGTGTGGGCGGAGAAAAGGCTTCCTCTGCATCACTCTCGCATACAGCATCTCCTTGTGTAAAGTGTGCCGAATGATTGAACGATGCACAGTGACTCCATCTGCAGCAAGATGATGTTGTAGGTCTTTAGTGCTGGTCTGTGAGTGGACAGTTCTCACCATTTGTCGCTTCTGTTTATCTGAGCTTTTTGTCTGCCACTTCAAGCCTTAAAGGGAACCTTAACTGCCGTGGAAAAATAAATTCACTTACCTGGGGGCTTTCCCAAGCCTCCTGCAGCCGTCCTGTGCCCACGCCGGTCCTTCGGTGCCCTCCGGTCTCCCTCCGCCGCTAAGTTTTGTTTTCGGACGACTGCCAGTCGTCCTCGGGCCTCTTCCGCATTCCTCGTCGTAAACTGCAGTAAAGCGCGTCCGCATGACGCCAAACGCGTCGCTTTACTGCAGTTTACGACGAGGAATGCGGAAGTGGCCCGAGGACGACTGGTAGTCGTCCGAAAACGAAACTTAGCGGCGGAGGGAGACCGGAGGGCACCGAAGGACCGGCGCGGGCACAGGACGGCTGCAGGAGGCTTGGGAAAGCCCCCAGGTAAGTGAATTTATTTTTCCACGGCAGTTAAGGTTCCCTTTAACTTGAACTGAGCCTGTAGTCTTCTATTTCCTCAATATGTTCCTAATTATGGAAACAGACAGCTGAAATCTCTGAGACAGCTTTCTGTATCCTTCCCCTAAACCATGATGGTGAACAATCTTTGTCTTCAAGTCATTTGAGAGTTGATTTGAGACCTCCACGCTGCTACTCTTCAGAGAAAATTAAAAGGAGGAGGGAAACTTACAATTGACCCCCTTAAATACGCTTTCTCATAATTAGATTAACATGTGTATGTAGGTCAGGGGTCACTGAGCTGACCAAGTCAATTTGAGTTCCAATAATTAGTTCTATAGTTTTTGCAATCAATAAAATGACAACAGTGCCCAAATTTATGCACCTGCCTTATTTTGTTTAAACAATTATTGTGCACTTTCTGTAAATCCAATAAACTTCATTTCACTTCTCAAATATCTCTGTGTGTGTCTCCTACATGATATATTTAACTGACATTTTTTGTCGTAGCAACCAACGATTTATACAGGAAAATTATGACCATTAACAAGGTTGCCCAAACGTTTGCATCCCACTGTACATGTAATACCCAAGGGTCATGTCTTACAGGCAATTCAATGCTTTCCAATATTATTAAAGTGGGATGAAACTCCATCAATAAAAAATTGAAAAAAATAATAATCACACCCCCAAAACTATATTATTTAAAATGTCAAGCATTTTGAAAAGTGTTCATTACCTTAGAAATCACTTGGTTGGTCCGCCAGCTCTGTTATTTCAGAAGCCGAGAGGAGGAAGTAGATTTTTCAACGATTGTGATTTTTCAGCGATTGTGATTCTTCTGTGTTTCTTCTGCAATTGCGGTTTTGGTGCAATATTGGAGCCAGAAAACAAAAGTATTTCCCATTGTGTTAGGCTTCAGATAAAGGAAAAGGTGTTACAGGTACAGTACGTTTATTGTGAGGGTGCCAAATAATGTCTTTTTTTAATTCATCATATATAGAATTAAATCCCACTTTAAATCCTTAGTTCAGGTAAACATTTTATAATTGAATTAATAATGTTGCATAAGTACCTTATAGAGTACACTTAAGTATAAACCAAGTTTTTTTGTTCTCCTAAAATGTCCCCTCCAGAGTAAAATCTTTTATACTTTGATTTTTGGGTCACAATATGTAACTGGTGTCTATTGTTCCTCCCTCTCCCATTTTCTGTTTCCCTTGTGTCTAGTGACAACCCCCCCTTTCCACCCCCCCCCCCCCCCCTGCATCCCCTTGCACAACTTAGTGGTGGTGGAGGGGGTGGAAAACCGGCTGCAAATGACTCCTACTTGTCAGCCTTTGCAATAGATTCGGCCTTTGTTTTCTTACTAAACACTGGAGGCCGAATTTAACGTGAAGGAAGACAAGAAAGATTTGCCTGCAGCATGTTAAGCCACGAATCAGGTAAGATACTTTTATACTGCCTCCATTACCAGTATACTCTGCAAGGGGACACAGGGAGGGTGGGCGGCCACTAGACACCAGGGTAACTCACTATGGGAGAGAGAGGGGACAGAAATGTACACCATATGGGAGAGGGAGGGGGACCACTAGACAACAGGTGATCTGTATGTAGGGAGGGACTGGAGAAAAGGACACATCCACACTCTCCGACAGGTATTATCCAAACGATTTTATTGAGCGACCACAAGACAGAAATAGAAGGCTGACATGTTTTGGACAGCAATGTCTTTACTCATAGCCCGACTATACATACATTTGCGCACACCTTTACAACTTCGAGACACGCCCACCACAAGGTGTATCCCTCACAAACCTTACATTGTCTTAAACAGACATATCAAAATTGTAGTACAATAGATGAATAAATCCTAGGCATTAAAACAGAAGGAATTATACAATAATTAAAAATAATTTTGTATAGTTGGGCTGAGTAAGAATATTGCTGTCCGAAACATGTCAACCTCTTATTTCTGTCTTGTGGTCGGTCAATAAAATCGTTTGGATGCTACCCGTCAGAGAGTGCGGATGTTCCCTTTTTCTTCTGCTACTTCTGTTTGAATCCGGCACCTCGAGGAGAGGAGAGTGAGTGCAGCTGTATTTCTTCTACTCTATAGGGAGGGACTGGATACCAGATACGCTGTATGAGGGAGAGGGTACCACTAGACATCAGGTAATGTTGTATGGAGGAGGGAGCATGAAGTACTACACACCAGGTACACTGTAGGGAGTGAGTGGGGACCGCTAGACACCAGGAAGATATGAGATAATTAGTGAAACAAGTTTTGTGGATGAAATCATTTAGCATAGAAATCATTCGCATAAGTTATATTTCTGATGTTTTTATTTAGCAGTTTATCTTAGGAATGTTTTAAATTGCCTGGTGCTACTATATACACATGTAAACAAAGTAAGACTCTAAAATAATATTTGCTAAAATCCTTAAAGAGACTCTGTAACAAAATGTTCAGCCTTGATTTCTTCTATCCTTTAAATTCCTATACCTGTTCTAATGTGGTCTGTCTTACTGCAGCCTTTCCTAGTTGCACAGTGGCTGTATTATCTCTGCTATATAATCTAATCGTCTTTCCTTTGTCAGCTTTGTCGGCTCAGGCAGGAATGTGCTGCTCTGCTGTGATAGGTAGAAGCTATACACACCCTCTCCACGCCCCTCCAGGCTCTGTATGAGTCACAGACTGAGCTTCTTTCAGCCTATCACATGCTGGTTAGCAGCCATGTTTTTTGTTTGCAAACACTGCCTAAAACTGGCAATTACAAGCCAGGATTGCAGCAGGGAGTGGCAGAAACAGCACAGAGGGGCCCAGGAGAACATAATGAATAGAATGGTATGCTTTTTATTGTAAGAATTTCAGAGTACAGATTCTCTTTAATGAAAACCCGAGGTGGGTAGATGGGGGGTAGATGGGACACAGAGGCATGTTCTCTGCCTCATGACATACCTCCCCCACACCGCCGCTCTCTGCCCCTCCCCCCCCCCACCGCGCAAGAGAATGTGTGTCTATAGCCCCCCCCCGAGATTAGCAACAATATTTGTCGCTGTCTCAGAGGTAAACACAGGGAGAGGGATTCTCTGTTCAAAACGCCCTCCTGGGGCGTTCCTGCAGTGTTTCCAGAGCTGCCACTGGGCAGCTCTCTCTCCTTGCCCACGCCCCCTGTCGCTCCCCCGCCTCCTGCTGTGAGAGACACACGTTCTCTCCGTGCAGCATCGTGACCCAGAGGCCATTGCGGCCCACGGGAGCGGCGGTTTTTGTTTGCGGCTACCTGATCTGCTCAGCCCCCTGGATCAGGTAGCCTACTTTTTGTTTTTGAGCCCACCTCTTTAAAGCCTTGAAATGTGTAGAGGTGACATGAGTGGATTTTAGTATTCAACATCAGTTGGAGTTCATTCTATGATAACCCCAATTATGTATGTTGTTTTAAAGTAATTTGCTCCATGTTACCAACAGTTTGGCCTCTCTCAATCACCACAGTGTTGATTAGGCAGAGGCAAACTGCAGAGCGTTTTTCGATCTTTTCTTTTACTTTTACATGTTTTATAGAAAACGTAACAGGTTGACAGTCATTCTCTCATAATAATGCTGCCTTAAAGGACCACTATAGCGAATATTGTCAAATTTAAAATATATGTTAACACATACAAATCAGAAGTATGTTTCTTCCAGAGTAATATGAGCCATAAATTACTTTTCTCCTTTGCTGCTTTCACTTACAATAGATAGTAGAAATCTGACAGAACTGACAGGTTTTGGACTAGCCCATCTCCTTATGGGGGATTCTCAGGGTTTTCTTTATTTTCAAAAGCACTTAGTTCTGTCCAACTGCCAAAAAAGTGTTCAGCGAATAGGGGAGCTGGCCAGCATCTTTGTATAAATGTATTTCAGGGAGCGTCTTAATACATTTTAAAGGCCATGCTGAGAATCCCTAATGAGGAGATAGACTAGTCCAAAACCTGTTGGTGCTGTCAGATTTCTACTAATAACTGCAAGTGACAGCAACAAAAGAGAGAAGTAATTTAAGGCTCATTTTACTCTGAAAAAAAAAAGTAATTCTTGTTTGTATGTGTTTACATGATTTTAATTTTTTTTAAATGTCATGATAGTGGTCCTTTAAGTTAGTCCTACACAAAATGTTTAATTGTTTAGATAATTCATTGTATAAACCCACTAAATCAAGGAATGGTGAGGTATTAACTGCCACACAGCTTTGTACAGAATTATATAAAAAAAAAAAATAGAGGTGGTGTCAGTTGAGCTGCATAGTTTTGCTTTGCTGGCATTTGCAATGAGTGTCATTTCCATCTGAAATCACACTGCAGTTAAGAGCAGCACAGGAGAGATTAATTACCATTCACCTGTGTTGGAATTTGCATGATTGCTCTCATTGAGTGATGTCCATCTAAAATACTTTTCCTGTATTGACGCTTTCAGCTTTGCCATAGCTGTTGGCTGGGTCCCATGTCTTTATGGTTATTTATAACAGAAAAAGAGAGGGTCCGCACGTTGTGCTAAAACAGAGTCCTTTATTGTGGACGTATCCAAAAATCAGCACACAAAATCACGCATCTCCAGCTGACATGTTTCAGACCTACTGGTCCTTAATCATAGCTGAAGTAAGAGTACCACAGAATGATCATATATACCCTCCTCCTGTGAAGGGGGCGGCCCTAACAACCAAGGATACACCCTCAAACTCCACATAAAAGAGGCGATATTAGCAACAATATGCATAATAAAACAATAAAATCAACTATGTGTAATAATAAAAAAAAGGGAGAGGAGGAATCTTTTTGAACAGTGGGCTCAAGTACAGGATTAGGTGATTAAGGCTAGGTCCCACCGTGAATTCAAACCGCTAGGGAGCCTCGTACCTAACCTATAAATCCATACAGCCTCACGGCTTTTTTACTGTTTGGATACATCACCACCCCTTACATTTTGAGATATCCTCTCTAGGCCATGATAAGAAAAAGAGGACATGTCGCCATGATGTACTTGGCGAAAACGTTTCGCCACATTCGAAACGTTCGTACTCAACCAACCCGGACCGCAGTAATGTTCCCCTATTCTGGCACGCAAAGGTCTGGTGGTACACCCCACATATTGCAGAGCACACTAACTACAAGTGACCAGATATATGACATGTCGTGTGCCACAATTAATGAACTCTTTGATGGGGAACCTGCGACCGTTGGAGGCGGAAATGGCTTCCTGAGTTCAAGTATGGACACTACAATAGCGACATGTCCTCACACCACATCTAAAAGAGCCTATCATGTTAAGCCAAGTGGGATTCCTAGACCTAGAATTAAACAAACTTGGGGATAATGATTGAGCCAAAGTGGGAGCACGCCTACTTGCAAAACGTACACCCTGCTGTATAATATCGCGTAAATCCTCATCCCCCTCTAAAATCGGGAGGTATTTTTTAAGGATTGAAACGATCTCGTTATACTCAACACTATGGGCTTGATTCACAAAGCGGTGCTAACCCAGTTAGAGACTTTAGGCATGATAACCATTGCACCACGCTGGTGAAAAGCCAGTTTAGGCGTGATAAGTTTAGGTGTGATAAGTTTAGGTGTGATAAGTTTAGGAGTGATAAGTTTAGATAAGTGTAGATAGCGCGCAAAGTCCCGCACGCGAAGCAGCGCCATTAAACTCTATGCGACGTGCACCAGACTTTGCTACCACAAAACTTTTGATCAGCTGTGCACTGCGGTGCTAACGCA